>NC_057754.1:13412386-13428805 GCF_004010195.1 Chiloscyllium plagiosum | reverse complement strand
ACTTATGTACCATTAGCAATGGAGCCATTAGGGACAACATGGAGTTGTCTGTCTGTGCAGTCTCTGCTTCATTGGTTTTTCGTGTTGCAGCATTAATGACATCCTCCTATTGCAGTATAACAGTTTGGAGGGGCTGAATGGCTTCTTGTATTCATCTGTCAGTGTTTCGAGGGACTGAATGTCCTCCTTCTGGTCCCAGGGAAGAGGGTCATTATTGAGAGATCCATGTTTCCTGCTTACTAGCATGTTGTGCTGACTGGACTCCTTATCTTCCTGTGTAATAATAGACAAACAGGAGGCTGGAAGAACACGGCAAACCAGACAGCATCAGGAGGTGGAGAAGTCAACATTTCAGGTATAACCGATCTTCAGGACTGTGGGTGGAGGTAGGAGGAGCTGCAGATAAAGAGGGACGGGAAAGGTTGGGCTGGAGAGAGCAGCAGGATGATGAGGTAGGGATTGGTGGACACAAGTAGTGAATGCAACCTGCTTGGTCAATGGGAGGGATGAATCCGTTTGGTAGCTGGAAGGCAGGGTCGTTAGATGGAATAGAAGAGAGGGGGAGGGGTGGGAAAAGGAGCAGGGGTATGGCTGGGAAGTTTATTAAAATTGGAGAACTCAATATTGAGTCTTCCAGGCAGTAGGCTGCCCAGACAGAAGATAAGGTGTTGTCCCTCCAATTTGCGGTCTGACTCACAGCGGCAATAAAGGAAGGCAAGGATAGTCATGTTGGAAAGACATTGGAAAGGGGAAATGAAATGAATGGTGACTGGGATGTCAGGTCGGCCCCTTTGTGCCCAGCTGTGGTGCTCAGAGAAATGTACCCTTAGTTTACGTTTAGTCTCCCTAATGTAGAGAAGACCACATTGGGAGTACCTGATGCAGTAAACGAGGTTGGAGGTGAACCTCCATTTCACCAGGTTTGGGCCGCTGGATGGATGTGAGGGAGGTGGCGTGCAAGCAGGTAATGCACATTTTCAGTTTGCAGCGGCAGTGCCAGTGGGGATTGGAGGATTTGGTGAAAAGTGTGGCACGAACCATAGATTAGCGAAGGGAATGGTCTTTGTGGAAGATGTGCAAGGAGATGGGATCCAACCCAGTTTACTGTATCTGGTGCTCCCGATGTGGTCTTCTCCACATCGGGGAGACCAATTGTAAACTAAGGGAATGTTTTGCTGAGCATCTCAGTTGGGAATGTAAGGACTGACATGACCTAGCAGTCACTGCATATTTCAATTCCCCCTCTCACGCCCTTTCCAACGTGGCCATCCTTGACTTCCTCCATTGCCACATTGAAATAAACCGCAAATTGGACGAACAACACTTCATCTTTCGCCTGTGCAGCCTACAGCCCGGGGGACCTAACATTGATATCCCCAGTCTCAAACTACCGCCCTTCCAATCCCCCAAATAGATTCCCAGCCCCTCCTCCTCCCCCTCCATTCCTCTGATCAGCCCTTCTGCCAACTATCAACTAGATTCATTCCTCCTATCGACCAACCCGGTCATACCCTCTACCTGTGTTCACCTATCCTCACCTCAACACCCTGGTTCCTCCTCTCCCACCCCACCTCTTTAAATGTCGACCCCCTTATCCCTCACCCTCAGTCCGGAAGAAGGCTTTTACCCAAGGCTTCTCACCTCCTGAAGCTGCCTCTCTTGTTTTGTTGTTCCGGCTTCCTGCCTGTCTACTTTGAATTCCAACATTTGCAGGTTTTTTAAAAAATCTCTTCTTGTGTAAGAAGCAACAGAGAGTGAACAGGCTGTGCATCTTCTTACAGAATAATTTTGATGGGCTGAATGGCTTTCTCACATTCCAGTGAAACCAGCTTGAGATGCTGAATGACCTCCTCTTTCTATACTGTGGAAGCCTGTCTACTTTGAATTCCAACATTTGCAGATTTTTTTAAAAAATCTCTTCTTGTGTAAGAAGCAACAGAGAGTGAACAGGCTGTGCCTCTTCTTACAGAATAATTTTGATGGGCTGAATGGCTTTCTCACATTCCAGTGAAACCAGCTTGAGATGCTGAATGACCTCCTCTTTCTATACTGTGGAAATATGCAGTGTCCAGCAATGCGATCACATGAATGTTACCTGCACGTTGACATCATGAGCTTGAAAATTGACCAGGTTTTGATGCTTTATGTGACCTTCACTGAACACCTTCACTTCTGGTCGAATGATGGAAGTTAAGACATTGATGAATCAGCTGAAAATGTTCATCCCGAGGAAGCTACCCTGTTGATAGCCCACAGAGATATCCAGGGACTGAGAGGATCAATGACCAACAGCCACATTGTTTATGAATGACTCAACCAGTGGAGAGATTACTACAGATTCCCATTAAGTACGAATCTTGTGCAAACCCTTTGACACATTGCTCAGTCAAATCTTTCACTAATGTCAGGGCCAGTCACTTTGACGCTGTGTTAATATCTTTTGTTCATGTCAATAGTCCAAGGTATATGTGTGGGAAGTGTTTCCTTCTCTGAGAGGATAGTGACTGTTGGGGCATCTCTATCCCAGACAGCTGCATCACTGAAATGTTTGGGAGGGGGTGAGGAGCGTGTCAATGGATTTTGGGAGAGTCGAGTGCTACAAAGAATTTGCATGAAAGAGAAATGTCCGCAAACAGCAGATCATCCCTGACCTTACTGAATGGAAGGGCAGGCTTGAGGAGATAAATAGCCTCGTGTTATTCCAGTATACCCAGATTCCAGTCAGTTTGTAGGCTGTTCCATTTCCTGTGTTACTGATCTGAAGTAGCTGAATACACTGATCCTGTTTCTGCATAACAGCATACTGATGCTGCATGATCTACTCTGGGTCCAATGTTATAAGCTCGAGGGGCTGATTGACCTCGTCCTGCAGCTGTATGTCAGGCTCCAGGGGCTGAAAAGCCTTACTTTGTCCCGGTGTAACTGAAATCCATATAGACTAAATCTACTACCCGAGGAGAAAGTGAGCACTGCAAATTCTGGAGATCAGAGTGGACAAGTGGGGCACTGCAAAAGTGTGGCAGTTCAGGCAACATCCGAGGATAATCGATGTTTTGGACATTCTTGATGAAGGGCTTATGCCTGAAATATCGATTCGCTTGTTCCTACATGACCTGCTGTGTATTTCCAGTGCCAGTTTTTGACGTCTACCGCCCCGACCTAGTCAACCTTCCTGGTCATGGCATCAAATAACTTTAAGAGATTTGTCAAGCATGATCTCCCACGTACAAAGCGATGCTCAATATTTCTAATCAAATCTTGTCTTTTGAAATTAATGTACATCTTATCCTTCATAATTTTCTCAAGAATGTTAAACTTACTGGTCCATAGTTCGAAGGCTGTTTTTCCCCCCAGTCCTTATTAAATAAAGTCACAATATTTGCTAACCTCCAGTCTTCCTGGATCTCAACTGTGGTTAATGATGAGCAAACTTATCAGCCAGGTCCCCCATAAATTCTTCTCTAGCCCATGACATTGATCTTGAACATATCTGGTAAGGAATGCGAGATTTATCCAAACTCAAGCATTCTAGTACGTCCAGTAACTCCTCTACTGTGATATGGACTGTCCCTAAGAAATCACCACGAACTTTGTCAAGTTCGTAAGTATTCATTTCTTTCTCCATGTTAAACACAGAGGAGAAATATTTGTTGAGGACATCGCCAGTCTCTTACGATTCCAAACATACATGTCCACTTTGGTCTTTGAGGGGTCCTATTTTCTTACTATTTATTGTTTTTCCTATAATATACTTAAACTACCTTTTTGAATTCATCCTAATCTTCTCAGCCAAGGTTCTTTCATGCCCCCTTTATGCTCTACTGATTTCCTTCTTCAGTAAATTCCATGCCCTGAGTTCATTCGCCTTGTGTGTCAGCCCTCTGGCATTGAAATAAATCCAGCAGGCATTCCTTGATCCCCATCGTATTCCAGCCTGACCAGTGTCTTCACTTTACTGGTCCTGATTACTGTATCTCCTTCCAGTCTCACACTTGCTTCCCTGCTCTTGAGGATCCCACACCCTGCCAATCTCGTTTAAACCCTCCTTTGGAACACCAGCAAACCTGGTCGCCAAGTTATTGGTCCGCCCTCCAGTGTATGTGCCACCTGTCCCTCTTGAAAAGATCAACTCTGTCACAGAAAAGACCCCAATGATCTAAAAATCTGAGTCCCGACCCCTTGCACCATTTCTTTTGACATGCATGTATCTCCATGCATGTATCTGCCATATCCTTCTATTCTTACTTGCATGAGCTCACGAAACAGGAAGTAATCAGGAGATTACCACTTCGAAGTCTTGGTTTTGGACTTTTCTCCTAGCTCTCTGTGATCACTCTGTAGGACCTTATCCCTATTTCTACCTGTATCATTTATACCAATTTGCACAATGACTTCGGGCTGCTTACCCTCCCCCTTGACAACGTTCTGCAGCCGCTCGGAGAATTCCTGTACCCTGACAACTGTGAGGTAACACACCTTGCTGGATTCCCGTTTGAGTCCCCAGAATCTCCAATCCGCTCCTCCAACAATCGACTCTCTTATCTCTAAGACCCTGTTTATATTTACCCTTTCCCGCTGTGACCCAGAGTCAATGGTATTGCCAACAACCTGGCTATTGCTGCATTCCATTGAACGGTCTTTCCCCCCAACTGTATCTAAAATGGTTTACTTGTTTTCGGGAGGAATAGCCATAAGGGATTGCTGCACTCTCTGCCTACTCCCTTACCCATTCCAAACATACTCTCTGCCTGGATCACGACAGGGAGCAAGGACTGGCTGCTGAATAAAATTGTGTTTATTTAAATGTAAAAGGGCTGACATGTAAGGCTGATGAACTCAGGGCGTGCATCTACATGTGAGACTGGGCCATGATCGTCATTACAGAAACATGGCTAGGGGCGGGTCTTGGGTTTGATCACCACAGTAAGGCACTTATCGATGAAGCTCATAGCATCTCCGATGATCCTGAGTGTATCCAGCTCCAACTCCCAAGCATTGTCGCCCAGGAGCTATAGACAGGTGCACTTTCCACACTAGTAGTCATCAGGGACGTGGCAATCTCCCGGAGCTCCAACGTCCCACAGGAGGAACGTGCAACTGGACTAACTGCCATCTCGACTGCTGTAATACTAAATTAACAGAACTTTATTTGAGCTTGCCTGTACTTTTTGCTGAGCTGCTGCTATCTGAAGCCTCTCAGCCCAATGAAATGCTACTTACTCTCCTATCAACTGCATTTTCTCTACTCCACCACATTTACTTTTAGTCAGCAAAGTAGGGAGACACGACAGTGATGTAATGTTTGTGGCTTACACACTCCTTGACACCAAACCCATGATAACCTGCTCTCCAGGGCAGGCCTTATTGAGGTCTTCCTCCTGGTAGAGGTGATTGTGCTGATGCAAATCTTCACCCCAACAGCCAATCTGCGTTTCACAGTCCTCTGGTCCTTTCTGTCTATTCGTACTGCATTTATGAATTCCTTGAATCCGTCGATTGAATTCCATTCTGTGTCTCACTCCACAGGGAGGGAGGTTGATGTTCGAATACAGGGCTATTGCAAAAAAAAAAAATAGACGTATGAGCTACATTATGCCTACCCGCTCATTGAGTCTGCTTTTCTGTTCAATCTGGTTATATTTATTATTTTAATTCCCCATTCTACTTTCATGCCTTTTCCCCATAACTAACGCTAGTTTAAAAATTAGGCTGACTCAGCCTTCAACATATTTAATGATCTAGCCTCAACAACCCTCAGGAATTTCTACAATTCTTTCCTTCTCACTGTTGGGAGACTTGGTGGTCTTTAATCCCATGCCTTATTTCTAGCACTCATTTGAATTGTGCCAACATGAGATGTTATCGTGTCCTATCACACTTCTCTGTGGCCAGAGGCAAAAAAATGAAAATGTCAGAGCCTGTAATCTTCTCCCTCATCTTCCACATCAGCCTAAGATGCAGCTTATTCGGATCTGGAGATTTGCCCACCGTTCACCATGCATAAACTTCCAATTCTTCCTTGGCTTCTTTATCAAGGGTCATGCGGTCATTCTCCCTGAAGGCAGGAACGGCTTCTTCAAACTGAAGACAGATATGAAGCCCGTGTTTAACATATTCTGTGGCTCCCTGGTGTTATCCTCTTCCTCTTAAGAAACTGATAAAATGTCTTTGGATTCATGTTAATCTTACCCACTAATGTTTTATGCCGATACCCCTTCTGCTCTTCTACTGACATTTTAAGTTTATCCCAGACTTACTATATTCTTTTATTGCATCAATTTTTCTGCTTTGTACCTGCTATTAGTCTCTCTTTCGTTTTTTTTTTAATTCTGTTCTGAATGTTTGTTGACATCCGAGGTTCTCTGGGCTTGTTTTCCAAATTTTCATCTTCTGTATAACATGTTGGGCGGACACTCTCATTAATTCCATTTTGATCAACTTATCTCCCATGGCCCCACCACAGGCTGTTCTGCTACAGTTTCATCCAGACACCACTGCACTTTGGCCATATCCTGTCATTTTTTTTCATAAATTCCGTCTCCCCAATCCGTTAATCTTTTATTTTCCAGATGGTGTTTTGTTTTATCTTTTCCTTAACAAACTTAAAATGTATGATGTCGCGGTCGCTGGCCATATAATGCTCTACTAATCCTGCCTGCGATATCCTGACTGGCTTTGTTCCCCACTGTGAGACCCGCCCATTGTTGTATCTGCTGCATGTTGATATAAGAAGCTCTCTGGAATAACTTTCAAGGCATCTGTCCCCTCTTGAAAAGTTATCACTTCCCGAATGAATGTTTGAAAATGAAATGCCTGTATGTAACAATCCTATTATTGTTTTTACACACTTCAGTAAATTGACTATATATCTGCTCCTGTAATTTATATTATCTCGGGGTCTATAATATATCCCCAGCAGTGCCTCTGAAATGGTTTTGATCCTGAGCTCTATCCACAAAGCCTCATTAGAAGATCATTCCAAGATATTGTCCCTCTTTACGGGCGGCACGGTGGCCCAGTGGTTAGCACTGCTGCCTCACAGCGCCTGTAGACCCGGGTTCAATTCCCGACTCAGGCGACTGACTGTGTGGAGTTTGCACATTCTCCCCGTGTCTGCGTGGGTTTCCTCCGGGTGCTCCGGTTTCCTCCCACAGTCCAAAGATGGGCGGGTCAGGTGAATTGGCCATGCTAAATTGCCCGTAGTGTTAGGTTAAAGGGGTAAAGGTAGGGGTATTGATGGGTTGCGCTTCGGCGGGTCGGTGTGGACTTGTTGGGCCGAAGGGCCTGTTTCCACACTGTAAGTAATCTAATCTTTACTGTAGTAACTGACTCCATACCTAATAATGCAACACCACCTCATCTTTTGCCCGTCTCCTGTCCTGCCTATAGGTATTCTACCACAGCATATTGAGTTGTCAGTCCTGACCTCTCTCAAACATATCTCTGTAATGGCAAAAATGTTTCATTTCCACATGTCACCTTGTTACCTTATCACATCCGTCTGTCCAATAATATTCCCAGCATTAAGCTAAAGCACATCCACCCTGGAATATAGCACCTGGAATCCTCTGTACCTCGGAGTTCTTCAACCAATCAGTGTTCGGTATCAAACTGCCCAATTCATGAACCAAAACTGTAATTCTGGGACTGAATTAGTATTTGTTGAAATGCAATTTAGTTTTTAATAAAAGCATTAACCAAATGTAATTTTCCAGAACTGAGCAGTCTGCTCCACATACAACGAGATTCTGCTGATTAATTCCCTGCTCAGTGTGCAAGTGGGATAGCCGTCAGTAATAGGGAAATTGAGGACAGCAGATGCTGGAGATTAGAGTCGAAACGTGTGGCACTGAAACTGAACAGCCAGTCAGGCAGCCTCTGAGGAGAAGTAGAGTCAAAGATTTGGGCTTCACCCCTTCATCAGGAGTGCATTTGTGCCTTCCCATATTTTTCATTCCATGGTTCACAGGATATTGGGAACCATACATGCTCAGTGAAGCAGCACGGTACATAACCCTGAAAATGAAAGCAGTCAATTGGTTGCTTGGACAGGGCGTAGACAATTTGAGGTGAAGTACAGACTAATTGAAGTACAAACATGAGGAGAGATAAATCCCTTGTGCCAGAGGGGATACACCTTAGTTTGCTACAGGAAGAGAGGAAAGAGATTGATGTCCCTTTGGCGATAACCTTTGCGTCTTCACTCTCCATTGGAGTGGTGCCAGATGATTGATGGTGGCAAATGTTACTCCCTTGTTCAGGCAAGGGAATAGGGCTAATCCTGAGAATTACAGTCCAGTTAGTCTTGCATCAGTATTGCGCAAAGTAGTGGAGAGGATTCTGAGAGACAGACTTTATGATTACTTAGTTTGTATAGAAATAGTCAGCATGGCTTTGTGAGGGGCAAGACATGCCTCACAAACCTTATTGAATTCTTTGAGGATGAGATTAAACACATTGAAGAAGGTAGAACAGTGGATGCGGCGTGCATGAATTTTAACAAGGCGTTTGATCATTTTCCCCATGGTAGGTTCATTCAGAAAGTAAGGAGGTATAGGATACAGGGAAACCTATCTGTCTGGATACAGAATTGGCTGGTCCAAAGAGACACAAAGCAGTGGTAAATGGGCAGCATGGGAAGTAGGCGGTACGGTGGCACAGTGGGGGTGAGCACTGCTTCCTCACAGTGCCAGAGACTCGTTTCAATTCCTGCCTCAGGCGACTGAATGTGTGGAGTTTGCACATTGTCCCTGTGTCTGCGTGGGTTTCCTGAAGGTGCACCGGTTTTCTCTCACAGTCCAAATATCTTCAGGATAAACGAATCGACCATGCAAAAGGGATAAATGTTGGGGAATGGGTCTGGGTGGGTGGCGGGTCAGTGTGGATTTGTTGGGCCTAAGCGCCTGTTTCCTCCCTGTCAGTAATCTAATCTATTCACTCTGGAGCTCGGTTAAAAGTCGGGTTCAGTTCTGGGAACTCTGTTGTTTGTGTTTTTTATCAGTGATTTGAAAGGGGAGTGGAAGGGTGGGTTATTACATTTGTTGATGTAAAAAAGAAGATTGGTAGAATTGTGGATAGTGTGGGGGCTGTTGTAGTTTGCACTGGGACATTGACAGAATGAAGAACTGGGCTGATAAGTGACAGGTGGATTTCAGCCTGAAAAGGTGTGAAGCGTTTCATCTTGGACAATCGACTTTGAATGCAGAATACAGGATACAAGGTAGGTTGTGCTCGTCAGGTCCCCAAAAATTCACCCTCCTCTCCAGGCACCTGCCCCAGCCACCACAGGAATTGCAAGAACTGTGCCCACACCTCCCCCCCGCCCACCCCACCAAGGCTTCAAAGATCCTTCCCCATCCATCAAAGTTTCACCTACAGTTCCACACATGTCAGCTACTGTATCCGTTGTTCCCAATTTGGTATTCTATACGCTGGTGAGATAGGACATCTACTCGCATAGCACTGCAGAGAATATCTCTGGGACACCCGCACCAACCAGCCCCACTGCCCCGTGGCCTATCGCTTCAACTCCCCCTCAATCTGCTGAGGACATGCAGGTCCAGGGTTTCTTCCATCGCCACTCCCTTACCACCACACCTTCAACCTCGGGACCCTACAACCCCATGGTATCAATTTGGATTTCACCAGTTTCCTCATTTTCCCTCCTCCCACCTTATCACAGTTCCAAACTTCCAGCTTAGCACCGCCCTCACGACCTGTCCCATCTTTTTATTCAAAGTGGGAAAGGGTACTTCAATTAGATTCCCTACAGAGAGGCCCTTTGGCCCAGCAAGTCCATACCAAACCTCCAAAGAGTAAAGCATTTCCCTCTGACTAATGCACCTATAACTATGGGCGATTTAGCATGGCCAATTCACCTGGCCTGGACATCTTTGGAACGTGAGAGAAAACCAGAACACCCGGAGGAAACCCATGCAGACACATGGGAGAACGTGCAAACTCCACACAGAGAGTCGCCTGAGTCTGGAATCGAAACTGGTCCATGGCACTGTGTGCCAGTAGTGCTAACCACTGAGCTACCGTGCCCACCTGTCCGTCTTCCTTCCCACCTATCCACTCCACCCTCCCCTCCGATATATTACCATTACCCACACCTCCATCCAACTATCACACTCTCAGTTACCTTTACCGAGCCCCAACCGCTCCCATTTATTTTTCCACCCTTTTGGTTCCCTGTCTTTTTGCTGATGAAGGGGTTTTGCCCGAAACGTTGATTCTCCTGCTCCTTGGATGCTGCCTGAGCTGCTGTGCTTTTCCAGCTCTACCCTCACGTCTCTAACCGCCAGCATCTGCTGTCTTCTCTTTCACCTTGTTAACGGCTCCACTCAGTGCCTGTCGAGGTTGCAAATGTATGGAGTCTGGGAGGTAGGCCAGATGTCATCCACGTAAGTAAGTTGTGTGATGTGCTTCTGACATTCCATATCCACACATCTGCTCTCTGTGCCAGGGTCAGACTGAAAATAAATTTGTAAAGCATGGTTGCTAGCCAGTCATTGATGTCCAATTTGGACAGCATTTGTACTTACACAGAGACTAGTGATAGCCTGTTGGCTATTTTCCACATGGCCCAACATGGATTCCAAATTATTTTTTTTGTGAGAAATAATGCTTGAATAACTGCCCTGAACAACGTGGTAATGCTCTGGATACATTTAGGTGCAGGCCAGTATCTCACGAAGTGCACAGGCAGCTATGATTTCAGTAACACTGTGCCTGAATTCAGATCCTTCTAAATCTATTTTCAATGAAGGTTATGATTGCAAGGTGATGTGTTTAGTGATCCGAAAAATAATCAAATATTTGCCTGTTTCATGAATTGCGCAAAAATGAGATGTGAAGCATGATTTTTCAACCGAAAAATAATTGCATCCACTCTTAAAGCAATTAGCTTGATGTTATATTTATGGAACTAAATTACAAACTCCTGTCAACATTTTATGATTCAAAAATAAAGAATATACATTTTATTTTATATCGAAAAAAGAATATGCTATCTGACTATAGACGTGATCATAATTACATATTCATTGTCGGTATTCAAACAAATACATTGTCGCACCAACAGTTAGAAAATTTTTCCACCCTTTTGGTTCCCTGTCTTTTTGCTGATGAAGGGGTTTTGCCCGAAACGTTGATTTTCCTGCTCCTTGGATGCTGCCTGAGCTGCTGTGCTTTTCCAGCTCTACCCTCACGTCTCTAACCTCCAGCATCTGCTGTCTTCTCTTTCACCTTGTTTACGGCTCCACTCAGTGCCTGTCGAGGTTGCAAATGTATGGAGTCTGGGAGGTAGGCCAGATGTAAGTATGTTGTGTGATGGGCTTCTGACATTCCATATCCACACATCTGCTCTCTGTGCCAGGGTCAGATTGAAAATAAATTTGTAAAGCATGGTTGCTAGCCAGTCATTGATGTCCAATTTGGACAGCATTTGTACTTACACAGAGACCAGTGATAGCCTGTTGGCTATTGTCCACATGGCCCAACATGGATTCCAATTTTTATTTTTGTGTGTAAAATAATGCTTGAATGACTGCCCTGAACAACGTGGTAATGCTCTGGATACATTTAGGTGCAGGCCAGTATCTCACGAAGTGCACAGGCAGCTATGATTTCAGTAACACTCTGCCTGAATTCAGATCCTTCTAAATCTATTTTCAACGAAGGTTATGATTGCAAGGTGATGTGTTTAGTGATCCGAAAAATAATCATTTATTTGCCTGTTTCATGAATTGCGCAAAAATGAGATGTGAAGCATGATTTTTCAACCGAAAAATAATTGCATCCACTCTAGCTGGATGTTATATTTATTGATCTAAATTACAAACTCCTGTAAACATTTTATGATTGAAAAATAAATGATGTACATTTTATTTTATATCGAAAAAAGAATATGCTATCTGACTATAGACGCGATCACAATTACATATTCATTGTCGGTATTCAAACAAATACATTGTCGCACCAACATTTAGAAAGTGGTTGGTGTTTGACCGATTATAGATTCAGATTGAGAAAATTATTCAACAATCATATAGAAATAGCGTTCTTATATAGTTAAGTAGCAATCAGTTTAATTTCTCACTTAAACGAACGAACTTCAGCTTTTTGCCAACAATTGAGAAATGACAATAATTCAACATGCACTGCAAATCTTAACGTAAATGAATGATTTGCGATATTACATTGTAGAGAACAATAATTTGAAATCTTGCATTTTTTAAAGAATGAATGGCATTTAATGCAAAATTTGGTTAGTGAATAAAAATGATGAACATATTTCCGCATGAGTGAAAAGTCAAACATTTACAAAGTGTTTTGTACCACAGCAAAGAATAATTTATTTTAATAGTTGGAATACAAGATTTAAAATGTTCATGTGTTGAGTACTAATTAGTCTTCATCATCAAGCTGACCTTGCAATATTTGCATTTTAAATGGTTATGCTGCAGCAAATATGATCAAATATTTGCCAGCATTTACAACTGAAAATAATCAGATACTGATGTTGACTTGCGTCTGTACATGGTAGAGTACAGAACTTCAATGCACAGAAGGAGGCTCCTGGGGCACTGTGTATGCATCAGCTTTGGAAATGTCTCCCAAAAACCTCCCATTTTCCACCCGGTCTCTGTAGCCCTTTACATTCGTAGCTTACAAATATATATCCAGTTCCCTTTTGAATCTTCATTCACCACTCTCCCAGGCAGAGCATTCGAAATGCTAACAATTCTCTCAATAAAGAAGTTTTTCCTTATGTCACTCCTAGCTCTTATGCTGGCAACCTTGAAACCAAGACTCCTAGACGCTGAAATGCCAACGAACAGAAACAGAGTATTTGCATTTCAGCCTGTAATTTTTTCCATAATTTTGAGCACTGCAATAAGTTCACAACTTTGTCCGTTCTGCTTAATGAAGAGCAACCCTAATTTTTCGCATCCTACCTTTAACTAAATCGTTCAATCCAGTTGTCATTCTGATCATTTATAGGGTTACTGGTATTCTTCTACAAAGTAATGTGGTGTGTGTTTGTTTGTGTGTGCGCGCATACGTCTGTTTGTGTGTGTGTGTGTGTGCGCGCGTGTGAGAGAGAGAGAGCGAGAGAAAAATCTGCTGTAATGTCAGAGTTACTCCCAGTGCCACGTGGAAAAGAGGTTATGATTAGGAAGGTGGTGTGGTTTAACATGTGGTTTAAGAGGTCGTACAGGGGTGAGGGTTTCAATTTTTGGATCATTGGGATCTTTTCCAGGACAGGTGAGAGCTTTCAAAAAGTGGACAGGTTGCATCTTAACTGGAGGAGCACCAACATCCTTTTGGGGACGTTTGCGAGTGCAAATTGGATGGATTTAAACTAATAAACCAGGAGGCTGGGAACCAAAGCATCAGGTAAGAAACTGAGCAGAAGGTAGAGGTGAATAGGACAGCAGGCATGACCAGTTTCATGACCATGATGAAGGATGGATCATGTCAATTCAAAATGTGAGTTGGAGATTGGAATAAATGATAGAGATGAGCCGCAAAAATATCAGGGATTAACAAATAAGGTTGGACAGTTTGGGGGATGTGAGACAGTGAAGAGTGTGAGATCAGGAAGCTAGTGTACAAAACGTTTTAGAAGGGAAAGACAAATCAATAAAACTTCCAGAAAAACTTTGTACCTAAAGAACACAGTATTTGGAAAAATATCGATGAGCTGATAATAGATACAGAGACGAATGGGTCTGACCTGGTGTGGATTACAGAAACATTGTTACAAGGAGATCAGGACTGGGCAGTGACATGTCCGAGGGCACTCACTGTTCCAGAATGTTAGACAAGAAGGAGCAGGAGGTGGAATTGATGCATAGGTTAAGGATGACATCAATACTGCATTAGGAAATGATATTGGCACAATGGAATGAGATTTAAATCAGTCCAGGTGTAAATAAAAAGCAAGAGAAGAAACCTCTTGGGAAGAGTAATGTTTTGCTACTGTCCCCCCGAAATATTTCTGAGGTCGAAAATAATGACGGCTGGTGACAAGGGCACAACAGTGGAATGAACATACATATTGACTCAATTAATCAACTTGGCAAATGTAACCTCGAAGAACAATTAATAGACGGTATGAAGGATTGTTTCTGAGAGCAACATGTCATGGATTCTACCAGAGAACGGGTTACTTCAGATTTGATTTTATGTTACAAGGAAGGATTGATAAAAGATCTTGCAGTTAAGGATCCTCTTGGAAGCATTGACCACAACAAGAGGACAGAGTCACATATGACGGTTTTAGTGTTGAGCAATGATAATTATGTTGGGCGAAGGAAGGAGTTGGCTTGGGGGGACTGGCCAGGAAAATGAAGGGCAGGACAGATTAAAAAAAAGGCAAAGACGCAAGGAGATACGAAATGACCTCTCAATTAAAGTATAATGGTGAGAGGAAGAGGAATTGCGTAGTGGAGAAAAGTCATCCATGATTTGTCAAGGAAATCAATAAGAGCATGAGAGAAAAGTCTCGGGCAAAACATATTACACAGGTTAGTCACACTCTGGAGGACTAGGCATTCACAGGCTTGGTGGTGTTATTGCTGAGCGTTTAAGCGAGAGACCAGATAATGCTCTGATGACCTGGATTTGAATTCTGCCATGGTAGATGATGGAGCTTGAAATCAAATGTGGAATTAAGAGACTGATAGTGATCTTGAATCGATATTAAGATAAAACTCATGTGGTTCACTAATGTCCTTTAATGAAGGAAACTTCCATCCTTAACATAGATTCATCACTCTCTGGCTGAAGACGTTTCTCCTTATCGCCAGTATAAAATATCTTCCCTTAACTTTAAGGCCATGCCATTTGGTCCTTTCCCTCCTAATAATGGAAGCATCTTTTTGACATACACACTGACCAGGCATTTAGTATTTTGTATGATTCAATTAGAGCCCCCTCATCCTTCGCAATTTCAGCCAGTTTAATCCCAGAGATGTCATACGTTAGGCTTTTCATTTCTGAGGCCATTCCTGTGTCACGGAAATTAAATTGATTTGACTCAATTATTAGCAAGAGCAATGAAATGGTCTTTATTAAAAATCCTGCAGGATTTTGACGCATTACACTAAGTCAGATGCCTCAATGCAAAGAGTACTGAAACATTATACAGACGCCTGACTTATAGTGTTCCTAATCACACTCTCGAGGGCAACTCAAGATGAAAACTCTCAACCCCTTGTCCTAGACGTAACAGTTCTTCAGCTTTCACAGAGTTCGATAATTGCAAGGTCGAATTGAATGTTTACAGAAATCAAACAGAGATAAGCTAACTGTAAACCTTCATCAAAGCATCGTTTACAAAGCTCAGTACAGCAGTGATTTAAAGAAAAGCATTCTCTTTCAAATTTCACAGTAAATGGATAATTAATTTCACAGTAGATGGGTAATTTCCATTTCATTTTTCTGATTTTTGTCATTTTATGACAACAAGGACGACTACAGCAACAACTACAAAGAAATACAGAGCGGTAATAGTGATGCATCAGAAAATGTTTAAGAAACACCAGGCCATTTCTCAGGCACCACCTACCCGAAACACAGCTTTGTGGTGCTTTCGTCACTTGCTCTGGTGTGCCCCGTACACAGCCATGTTCACACGTCACATTCGTCAAAGCCATGGTAGGGTGGGATCCACGCAATGCCCCTGCCCTTACGAAAATAGTCCTGCTAGGGTGTTTGCTAAAAGTGAGAGCTGGAGCAGGCCCATATTCGTATGAGACTTCTAATCACTACTTGCACTTAATTGGTTCTGGTGCTGTTTGATGTCTCCTCAGGCCAACTACACGCTTGCAATGGATGGTGTGTATCCACTTGGCTCTTTCTGCGATCCTAACTCTGTCTGTGTTGTGAGGAGCACTTGAAACGGTCCCAGCTATCTCTTCACCTTCCAATTATTTTTTTCCCTCCTGAAGTCTTTCACCACTATCCAGTCTTCAGGTTCTAGATCACGCAGCTTCCCTCCTGCTGGTTGGGGTACAGTTGCTTTTACTTGATTTTGTAATTCAGACAAACGTGCAGAGAGTTTTCTACCGTAACAAAACATCTTATCGTTACAGTGGCTCGCTATCTGTCTTACCTTTGGGCTTGTGCCAATTCCTGTGTTTGGCGGTCGAGCAAACAAAATATCAAACGGGCTCAGATTAGCTCTTTCTCTCTTCCTAGATCTCATATACATTGGCACAATTGGAAGTACCTTTGTCCATGTCACCCCTAGTTCCTCAACATCTTGTCAATTTTTTTAATGTAACATTTTCTCTTTCCACTTTCCCACCACTCGCTGAGTGGTAGGCACAGTGTTATCCCATGCTTCTTCCCAAATGATCACTGACCCGCTGTAAGGCATTATTGACAAATGGTGTCCCATTGTTA
>NC_057754.1:13392564-13412335 GCF_004010195.1 Chiloscyllium plagiosum | reverse complement strand
CCTGTTTAGACGTGGGGAATGTTTCCACCCATTTGGAAAACATATCAACTATTACCAGACAATACATTTTCCTTTCGCTGGGCTTTAGTTCAATAAAATCCATTTGTAAATGTTCAAAAGGTTTTTGGGTTTGGGATTGTGCAGCCTGTTTACCATGACGCTTCACGATAGTCCTGAGGGGGCAAAAGGACGGGGTCCGGTCTGCACAACGGAACAGGATTGACCTGTCCCGGAGGCCGGCGCTTCAGTCAGTCCCGTAGATACTCGCAAACCGATCGCCTCAACACGGAATCGTAAACAATGACCTGTAAACAAAACAAGACACACAAAGACAATGAACGTTACAGTACAACTAGCAGCGCCATAACTACTCCCCAATTTCCTTACAGAAGCAGTGTTCTGGGCCACAGGCTTTCTTCTCTTTTGCCCCGAGGGCTCAGCCTGCAGACCTCATGGCATTTACGAAATCCACATCAAATAACCAGTTGTTGTCTGGTAGAATTTGAGCCAATATAGGATAGCGGGTGGGAACTTCGGGGGGTGGGGACGGGGGGGTGGTTGGCGTAATAACTGCGTTATTGATTGCCTGCAGGTCTTGATCAAATCTCCATTCCTCTGGTTTACCGGGAATGTTTGCCTTTTTGACCAAAAAAATGGAGGTTCTCACCGGTGAGTTTTCACAGGGAATTATCACTCCAGCCTCTAGGAGGGATTCAAAGACTGGAACATTTCATTGTATGGCTTCAGGTTTTAACAGGTATTGTGCTCTGCAAGGACAACACTCAGCCTTCGGCGTTATCCTTATGGGCTCACAGCCCCGTATGAGCCCCACATCATGTTTGCACTTTGCCCACAGCTCAGTAGGGACCATTTTTAATCTTGGTTCTGAGACTTCCATCTGAGGGAAACGCCAGGCTATCCTCCTAGGCTTTTCAGGGCTAGTGCGAGTTACCTGGACTGTCCTATCTGCGTGAGTTAGCCAATTTAGTTCCTTCCTATACGTCCGCATATCTGCATTGAACCAGATACCCACATCGTCTCTGAAGACCCAACATTTTGTTCCTTGTGCCTTTTGCACCCATGCTCCCAAATCCTGTCACATGTCACCAGACGCCTTCGCCAGTGAGGAGCGGAGCCTTCCATATTGAAAAGGCAGGGTCTACTTGCTGTTACAGATACCTTAGTTAAGTTCACGCTAACTGCACATCTGTGATCACTCCAACAAAAATCACAAAATAACAAGTGATCTGGTCTAACCAAACTCTTGAACGAATCCTTCTCATATGGTTCGTCAGGGCCATCGCGATGTGTGTGTGCTGGGCAGTGCAGCATATATCCAGCAAGAAAATCGGTGTTAACAGGATTAACATGGTTACTTGCTTCCAGGGCAAGTGAATCGCTCACTGAACCTATCACTCGCTGGCTTAATCGCCACTCATAGGCATACATCAGGGTTCGTGGGTCATATTTTACAGCCTGCACTGGTAAATCTTTCCTTTGAATTACTGAGCAAGTCCAACCCCAGACTCCCTACGAGTCCCGAGCCATCAGATTTAAAGGATAAAATTCTGATAACAAGAAGGAGAATTGCCAAGTTTCCCTGTTAGTAGTTCCGCAAAATAGGGGTGTGGAAAATCACACCCGCATCACGACTCCTGATGCATCCATTGTGTTCAGGAACTTTTCACTCATCTTTATTTGTGTTGTTTGTCTAAAGTGGCTGATTGTAAGGACTGAATATGTTGCCCCTGTATCTACCAAAATGGTAACTCATTTACCTTCCATATATAACATAGAAGTGGGCATTGACTTATACGCATCATTGTGTTATTGAACATATTGTACACACTTAGCAATCACAGCACTCAATGTAGAGGTCCGACATGTCTCAGTGCCCGTAAGGTTAGTTGAAGAGATTAGCATAAGCGAGTCTTCGTTGCCAAGTAGAAAGGAAAGAGGCTTACCTGTGTGCCTTGTAGGCTGCCCACCTCCACCTCAGCCTTCCCCTGTCAATCACCCTGCATCCAGCCTCCACGGCCGAGTGACGCTGTCTGTTTGGGCACTGTCTCGCCGAGTGGTCGATTGCTCTGCAAACAAAGCACCTGCCAGATCTATCTCTGCCAGCGATTCGTCCGTGACCTCTTCCACGACCACTTCCTCTTCCATGACCTCCACCTCTGCCTCTCTCTCTTCCTGCAACACCTCCCTCCAATGACTGGGTTACCATTTGCATCATAGTAGGTTGAGCTTTATGTGCTTGCTGTTCAATCTTTAATTTCCATCTATCCTTCTCCTGGGTAAGCAACTTTTCAGCATGTATCGCATGTTGTTCTATCAAATTCAGCTTTCCCATGTCCTAGGTAATACATGTGTCTTTTACCTTTTTTCGCTATTTCTTCGTTCATTCCATTGATGAAACTGTTCCTCAGGTGTGCCTCATTCGGCGTGATTTCTGCTGCCATTATCTCGTCAGGTGGTCTCAGTACACTATGGGCATTATGGATTTCTGTGAGGTGCGTAAGGTACTGGGTCACTGCCTCACCTTCCCATTGTTTATACATTGCTACTTTGGTCATGTCCATTCCCACTGGGAATGCCTCCCTACAGGCGGTTGCCAGCGCTGCAACAAAAGCATTAACGTCTCTGTTCTGCTCTGCTTGCGGGTTGGCTACTCTGGTATTGACATTTGCAGCTGGCCAAGTATACTTGATTTTGCTGACATCGGCACCTGGACTTCGTCCCAGGAGACGGCTGCCGTGGAACTTCCACCAGGTGCATCCCATAGGGGTCTGCAGGTCTCGGAGGGCAGTCATTAAGGTCAAGATCTGAAACAGACTTATGACGCTGTACAGCTTCGTTAGGTTGTTTTCCGCACGCGTCTGCGTGTGCACTGGTGGTTGAACGTGTATTTGATGTTTCCTTTACTTGAGATTTCCTTTCCTTGATATCAACCTCAGCCTTCCACATGTTATAAGCACTCCAATTCATAGGTTCTATTTTCCTCTTCCTTTTCTCCTTCTCTCTCTCTCTTCCTACCTCAAGCTCAACATTTCCAGCTGTCTTTTACTAAAATTCCTCCCTCCGGAAAACCACATTCCTTGACCCACAATTCTAACTGCTTTACACATTCTGGGCAGTAATTACTTTGCATGTGTTTTATTTTTGGTTGCCCATTCCAAGTCCTGTGTGTACTCACCCTTTGATGCTCTTGCTGGAGCCCATTTTTAGTGAAACTGGAAAAAATGTTCAGCTCTCTCTCCCTCTCTGTCTCTCTCGTGGTAAAAGTATCTATTCCCTTTTGACTTGCTTTTACCTCCGAAGAGTCCGCCTCAATGCCTTGGTTTTCGTAAACCAAGAAACCACCTGCCCGTTATATCTTAGGCGAGTCCAACTCGGCCGGTGGTGGTTGCACGTCTAAAATCACCCTTAAACTTGCTCTCTCCTGAACACACTAGAGACGGTAATCCTCTTCCCTTGGGGTTTTACTCTAATACCACGCGAGAGTTCACTGAACCTTTTTTTCTGTTGTATTTATTCTCTTGTAATGACTCCCCTTGTCGGATTACTTAAACCACGACTCTTCCCACGAGTTTCTTCGATTCGAACCCACGTCACTGGGGTGATCCACAAATTCACAGTCCTCTCAACGAAAGGGGCCAATACAGTGTTCAACATGAAGTGAACGACCTTCAAGGTGCAGGTGCCTACACCTCCTGGGAATCTTCAGAATCTCACAAAGTCGCGGGATCTCGGACAAGCCCCCAAGTTTATTGTCGTGGAAATTAAATCGACTTGACTCAATTATTAGCAAGAGCAAAGAAAAGGTCTTTATTAAAAAATCCTGCAGGATTTTGACTCATTACACTAAGTCAGATGCCTCAACGCAAAGAGTACTGAAACATTATACAGACGCCTGCCTTATAGTGTTCCTAATCACACTCTCGAGGGCAACTCAAGATGAAAACTCTCATCCCCTTGTCCTAGACATAACAGTTCTTCAGCTTTCACAGAGTTCGACTATCGAAAGGTCGAATTGAATGTTTACAGAAATCAAACAGAGATAAGCTAACTGCAAATCAATGCATCGTTTACAAAGGTCAGTCCGGCATTGATTTAAAGAAAAGCATTGTCTCTAAAATTTCACAATAAATGGATAATTAATTTCACAGTAAATGGATAAATTTCCATCATACTTATGAACTGCCTCTGAACACTCTCCAAGGGAGGTATATCCTTCCTGAGATATGGGGCCCAAAACATCACACAATAATCCAAATGTGGTCTGATTAGAGCCTTATAGAGTCTCGGAAGTACACCCATGCTTTTATATTCAAGTCCTCTCAAAATAAACATCATCATTGTATTTGCCTTTGAGACCAGTCGAAACAACGGAAATGAATAACTTATGATGGATAATAAAAAATTACCATGGAGCTACAAAAATCAACAATGATTAAAGCATGCTGGGAAATGGATCCTAGCCTTAATTAAAGTCTCTGTGCTAATCCACATGCTGCAGAATCCAGACAGGCTGCAGCTCCCCACAGACCGTTTGCAAACAAACTTGAGAGCTACAGACCCTACAATACAAACCTGGAGTTGAACTTGAATGGGATAATGGAATGTCGTCCTTGGGCCATCAATGTGCCACCCCCTGATTGGGTCTGTTTGACCAGGGTAATCCAACATGATCATTCTGTTAGCAGATCCTCCATACCTTCCCAAAAGCGGGTGAAGACTAGGAAGAATGAGAATCACCGCAAAACCCCACTTAGCACTTTAAATCGAGAATAACCACCAAAACAAAAGATATCGCCAAGTCCATCGTATGAAGGAGAAATCAACGCGTGGAGCCCGGCAACGTTCTGTTGGGGTGGTATACGATGATACAGAGTTAAATTAAAGCATAGGATACTTTGTAGTGTGTTTCGTTACTTTATAGTAAAATTTATTGTTCTAATATTAATTGTGTTCAATAAACAAATATTGTTGTTTCAGAGTCGACTCACAGTTCTTCTGGTGAATATAAGGTTTTAAAAATATTAGTTCACCATCAAGATTACCTTGAGATAATTTTGGTCGAGAACACCGAAGTCTCTTTGCACTTCAGATTGAACCTGGGAATCTTCAGAATCTCACCAAGTCGCGGGATCCCGGACAAGCCCCCAAGTTTATTGTCGTGGAAATTAAATCGACTTGACTCAATTATTAGCAAGAGCAAAGAAAAGGTCTTCATTAAAAAATCCTGCAGTATTTTGACTCATTACACTAAGTCAGATGCCTCAACGCAAAGAGTACTGAAACATTATACAGACGCCTGCCTTATAGTGTTCCTTATCACACTCTCAAGGGCAAAGACTGGGATAATTCAAGTTGTTATCCTCTCATCCCCTTGTCCTAGACATAACAGTTCTTCAGCTTTCACAGAGTTCGACTATCGAAAGGTCGAATTGAATGTTTACAGAAATCAGACAGAGATAAGCTCACTGCAAATCAAAGCATCGTTTACAAAGGTCAGTACGGCATTGATTTAAAGAAAAGCATTCTCTCTAAAATTTCACAATAAATGTATAATTAATTTCACAGTAAATGGATAATTTTCCATCATACTTGTGAACTGCCTCTGAACACTCTCCAAGGGTGGTATATCCTTCCTGAGATATGGGGCCCAAAACATCACACAATAATCCAGATGTGGTCTGATTAGAGCCTTATAGAGTCTCAGACGTACATCCATGCTTTTATATTCAAGTCCTCTCAAAATAAACGTCATCATGTATTTGCCTTTGTGACCAGTCGAAACACCTGAAATGAAGAACTTATGATGGATAATAAAAAATTACCATGGAGCTACAAAAATCAACAATGATTAAAGCATGCTGGGAAATGGATCCTAGCCTTAATTAAAGTCTCTGTGCTAATCCACATGCTGCAGAATCCAGACAGGCTGCAGCTCCCCACAGACCGTTTGCAAACAAACTTGAGAGCTACAGACCCTACAATACAAACCTGGAGTTGAACTTGAATGGGATAATGGAATGTCGTCCTTGGGCCATCAATGTGCCACCCCCTGATTGGGTCTGTTTGACCAGGGTAATCCAACATGATCATTCTGTTAGCAGATCCTCCATACCTTCCCAAAAGGGGATGAAGACTCGGAAGAATGAGAATCACCGCAAAACCCCACTTAGCACTTTAAATCGAGAATAACCACCAAAACAAAAGATACCGCCAAGTCCATCGTATGAAGGAGAAATCAACGCGTGGAGCCCGGCAACGTTCTGTTGGGGTGGTATACGATGATACAGAGTTAAATTAAAGCATAGGATACTTTGTAGTGTGTTTCGTTACTTTATAGTAAAATTTATTGTTCTAATATTAATTGTGTTCAATAAACAAATATTGTTGTTTCGGAGTCGACTCACAGTTCTTTTGGTGAATATAAGGTTTTAAAAATATTAGTTCACCAGCAAGTTTACCTTGAGATAATCTTGGTCGAGAACACCGAAGTCTCTTTGCACTTCAGATTGAAGAATTTTCCCGCATTTAGAAAATAGCCCATGCCTGTATTCTTCTTACCAAAGTGCATGACCTCACACCAGCCTCCATTGTACTCCATCTGCCACTTCTTTGCCCACTCTCCTAACGTGTCTAAACCCTTCTGCATCTTCTCCCCTTCCACAATGCTACCTGTCTTTCCACCTATTTTTATATCATCTGAAAAATTAACCAGAATGCCCTGAGATCATTCCTCTAGATCATTAATTTACAAGGTAAAGAGCTGATGTCCCAACACTGAGCATTGTGTAACATCACATGTCACTAGCTACAACGCTGACAAGATAATTTTTATCCTCACCCTCTGTTTGCTGCATTCTTAGCCATTTTTTTAACCTTTGTTGTTTCTCAATTCCACCATCTGTCCATATTTCAGAAGTGATGGGAACTAGTGAAGGGACTGCAAAACACTTTAGCATTGTCGCTAATTTATAGTTTAGACATGGACTAAAAATATGACATTGCCGATTCCACTGAATTGTGGCGACAACCTATTCTGTTTGCATTATGGAAGAATACAAACATGTGAACCTTCTTGAGACGACACAGACAATTTCAAATATTTGTATTCTTCCATAATACAGACAGAATAATTGGTCAAAGACACAAACTGTCACTGTCAGTGGAATTGACAGTGTACGATTTTTACATTATTTTGTTTTTGTTTGTATATGAAGAAGATACGAGTATATGAAGAGATATAAGTGGGTCAAATGGACAACAAATATTGATGTATGGAGCATAGAATGGAAAATGTGTCTGTGTTCACATATATTGGCAGTTTAATGGAAACGCAGGAATTATTTCAATGGAGAGAATCGAATGAGGGACAGAGGAATCAGGCACCTGGATCACACACAAAAAAATGTGTACATCAAGGTTTTAGAGAGGCCAGACAAATGTTGAAACGTTTTTGAAACAGAATTCATTCAGAAGTAGAAAATATTTTCTAAAGTTTGAAAGGGTACTGGTGAGACCACATCGAAAGAGCTATGCCAATAATGATATGCCAAGATACACACAGCGCTCCTCGTAGTACAGGAACAAGTAACGTTTTTGTTTCAGAGAGAATTGCAGGATTGTGAACAAGTGACACTGAAGGGACAATGGTTTCAATGCAAGTCAGGATGCAATACGACCTTGAAGATTATATTCTTCACCACTTGATGCTCACAAGCTACGGAAATGGTGAGACTATTTTCTGTTTTCAAGAATTAAAGTGATAGAGTCTTACGGCACACAAACAGGCCATTCAGCGCAACATGTCTACACCAGCCAGAATACACAAAACTACATGAATGAAAGTTACCTCAAGGTGCATGGCCGACTCTACTGCAGCATTTTGTGCTCATTCAGCTGCTGGTTAAATGCTGCATTAACTTGTGTTTATTTGTGACCTGGGCTGTCAGTTGGCCTTTTTTTCAACGTATTCACGAAATGGTGTCTGCAAATATATCACTACTTTCAAACGCCGCAACAAGCTCATCAGGTCAATAATCACGGTTACATTGTTCAATTATTATTATGAAATTGGATTTTTCAAAAATTCATTTGGGATTTTAATGGAGCTAGTCCAACATTAATTGCCAGTGAGAAGTTCCAGTCCCGTTGGTGTTGGTCCATCCAAGTGGCTGTTGGGAGAGAATGTCAGCTATGCATCTCATGTGCCAGTTTAGATGGGAGAAAGTATTACTGCTGGTGGACGTATTGGTAAACAAGCCGCCATGATGTGATGAACAGTTGACAGAAAAACGCAGGAAATCTGACACTTTGTCAAAGTGAATGTGTGACAAGGATATTATTCTGCCGATAAATACCAACCTTACAACAAGAAGTCTATATAATAATGAAGGAACGTTGGTTTCTATGTTGTTGGTGTCCTTAAAATAGTGGTGTCAAATAGCCGGAATAATGTTGGTGGGCTTATTGAACGAAACTTACACTGATCATATGACTTATCTAGGATATTTTCAGGGATGACCGGGATGTCCTCGTCTTAGAAAGTACTGATGCTCCATGAGATGACGCTGATTTGTAATCTCCCCACTTACTGAACACAATTCGATGGAACAAACCAACAATTACCATTGGGTGGTAATTGTTCACAATATATCATGGAATCGTATAATAAAGAAGATGCCTATCAAATCTGACACTATCAAGTGCTGATACAAGTGCTTTGCCAGTTTCATTCCTCAACCAACCTCACAGGCAATGCATTCCAGAAGCATATCACCCTCTGGGTTGAAAATAGATTTCACAAATCCTCACTCAATCTCTTGTATTTCACTTCAAATGTGTATCCCCTTGTATTTAACCGTTTGACTAAGGAGAACAACTGCTGTCTGTTCACTCTGTCTATACCTCTCTTGCTGTTATACAACTCTGTCAGGTTCACCCCATAACCTTCTCTACTCCAAAGTAAAGCAAAAGCAAATCTAGCCTATCTTCATGGTTTGAGTACTCTCTTGTTTTGTTGTTCTTTCAAACTGAAGCCTCTCACATTTTGCAGTGTTAAGATTTCTGGTCATTGTTCTGGCCATCTGAACAATCCGGTTGTACCCGTCTGTAACCTCACACTTTAGTCCTCACTGTGAACCACGGGAATAATAATTGTGTCATTCACAACATTGCTTAACATGCTCTAACTCCCACCCCCATCTCCCACATTCTTATCGTCAACGTGAATGATTATCAGAAACAAAACTTGATTTTCTACCTGTTCTACAGTCGTTGTTGCAGAGGAAGTATTGATAATTCCAGTCTATAGTTTTCCCTCTTTTGGTAAATTTGCAGCATGATGCAGGAGAGCGCTTTTATTAGGGAGCCACAAATAGTATTTTGGACATGGCACTGAATTCTGCTTTTATACTCCGGCCGTCTGCGTGTATCATTCATAAGGCTTGTACATCATTAATCTTGGACTCGCTTTTGGCACTGTGCACTGCAAGATTTCCATTTTATGTGGGCCTGCAGCTCATTCTTTATAACATTCGCTGCAATCGCGTCAGAGCACAGGAAACTTGTTTTTAATCTGCAAGGTGGACGTAGGCTCATTCATGAAGGTTGTTTGAAATAACTAAGGTGATGAGGATAAAGATTAAATTAAATTCTACATTATAAGCATGCAGTAGAAGATCAAATCACATTCTCATTTCTACGTTGAATTGGAAGCAAATTCATAGAAAAAAAACACCCTCAGTTCTGGATATTGTTTAGTGTCATAAAATGACATGATATTGAGTTAATGAATTGGAGAGAAAAGAAAATGTCTGCATTTGATGGAGATACAGAAATGTAGAGTGGATGTACAATATGAACAAGAATCCTGTTAATAAAAGAAGTATGAGAAAATTTTTCCTAATACTCAAAGGAAACCAGACCCCAGTTTTCCTTAACAGTGATGTTTGGTTGTCCATCAATCTCAGTTTTCCAACTGCATGGTATTGCCTGACACAGATGGTCCTTCTGACACACCACTTCCTCCCCTTCCTATTCTTTCCCTACCCACCTACATCCCTTGCATTGCCCCTTCTGCCGTGATATATCCTTCCACTGACCATCTCCCTTCTCACTTCTCGCACTGTGTATCACACTATTTCCCTATCAGTCCCACTTTCCCTGACTCTCCCTTTCGTTTTTTGCTCTCACACGAAATGCTGAAAATTCCTGACTTCTGTGCTACTGCATGTCATCAGTGAATGGTGCGTTTGAAATGATCACTGTCCAACAGCAACAGAAAACAGCATGTTTGCCACTGTCTGATGCGCCGTGAACAGAATGGCTTTGTTAACTATTAGTACAGAGTGGAGTTTCTTCCTGTCCCTCTATCACAACAATTAACCAAACAGCCTAATCACCAACAGGACAAACATCTTAGGACAGAATTGGAAGTCCATGTATCAATTTTCTTTTGTATATTGTGAGGGATATTGTTCAAACAAACAGTACTTTTGTCTTTTGCTCCTTGTTCTTTCATCTGTTCTTCCAAAATATTTTGAGGTGAGATCAGAGAGACTTCTATTTCAATCGAAGCAGGACTTGACTGAGCGTGGAATCAATGACCTTGAACAAAACTGTGATTAATGGGAATTAGAGAACATTCTGCACTGGTTATGGGAACAATGAGAAAACAATCTCTACAAGTTATCTTCCAAATTGCATGCCATCCTGACTAGGAACAAATTTGCTGTTCCTTCACTACCAGTTGTTAAAACATCTTGGAATGTGCCTACAAGCAGCTCTGTGTGTATGTGTATCACTTGGACAGAAGAGATTCAGGTAGGCTGCTCTCGGTCGCCTTTTCCAGAGTGATTGTGTTTGACACATAAAATCTGCCAATGCTAGTTCCATCCAAAACCTATAGATGACTCTGCCCTGTACCAATATATCTCATGTTTACGCAGTTTCATCTAAAGTTTCAGAAATGTAAGACCTTGTTGAATGAGTATGACCCGAGTGACACCAGGAGCATGATATGACATTGAGGTAATGATTGGGATCCTTAGTTCAATTGGTTACTAAAAAAGGATTGATCATGTGATTCATGGTCACTGAATTCAACATTTTCATGGTGATTTATGACACGGAAAATATTTAGGGCTCTGTCAAATAAAAAGCTTTTAATTTTTCATTCAATGACCATAACCAAACACATGAGCGTTGACTGAAATGGCAGCTTCACTGCTCCCTTTCATATCAGAAAATTGACCATGAAAAATTGTTCATCTGCAACTTGCTTTAACTATGGGAGATAGAGGAATCGTGTAGGAGGTGGATCTGGGTGCAATGTTCTTCAGAGGATCAGTGTCAGCTGATGGGCCGAATGTTTTATTTCAACACTTTAAAATTTTATTTCATTATTATAACAAAGGCGGTGGTTACTGGGGCCAACATCTCTGTATCAGTACGTAATGAGCTAAATTTCTACTGATGTCGTTCCCTATTCTTTCCATGGCCCAGCACATTGTGTTATCCATGTCGTGGTTTTTAATTCTGAATATTCTGTGCATCGAAGAGCCAGGAGAAGTCGTTGGTAGATTGGGTGAAGGAAAACCCGAAGGCTTTCGATAACTATATCAGGAATAAAAAGATGACTAGAGTAAGATAAGGGTCTATCAATTGTGGTAGTGGGAAGTTGTGCTTTGAGTCAGAAGATTAGCTTGGCCAATTCACCTAATCTGCAGATCTTTGAACTGTGGGATGAAATACACACAGACCTGGGGAAAATATGCAAACCCCACACGGAGTCTCGCCTGAGGTTGCAATCGAAACAGACCCCGAGCACTGTGAAAGTGTAGCGCTAATCCTTGACCCACAGAGCCACATCAGCAATCAGCATTCTATCTCTGCTTTGCATTTCATTCTGTCTACCAGAAAGCGTGATGGTGACTGGGGGATTTTCGTTGTATTCCCCTCAAATCTCCACAGCCTTTTCTGTCTCCTCAGTAATGTTATTTTCATTCGTCCCTGGCTCATGAATCCATTGGTTTTAACGAACAAGATCTTTGAACATGGCTTTTGTTTTTCTTGAACTGAAGTAAAAAAAAATGTAAATCTCACTGTTTTAAAGCGAATACAACAGCAATAAGTTGCTTGCCAATTGAAAAAAGAACCTGAAGCGCAACTCGTGTGTTGACATTACAGTGTTGCCTTCAGACAGTAGTGATAGTCATGTCCAGAACTATCCAAGTTTCCTCTGTAAGGCCAGGGCAACTCTGCCCAGGAACAATCTTTTGGTTGGCAGTTTTTCTAGCGGAGGAGAGAACAACATAACAACAACAAATTGATGTTCTGATTTTTGGGGCTGCAAGCCATTGCAACATTGTATGTGAGCAACACGGCAAAATCATCTACCTGCGAAAAGAAAACATCCATCAGTTCCCCCCACCACCCCACCACACACCCCCCACCTCGGCACTGACTAGTGATGTCGACGTCCAATCCAGTCCAGTCCAAATTCACCTGCACCTCCACACACATCATGTACTGCATCCGCTGCATCCGATGTGGCGTCCTCTATATTGGGTAGACAGGCTGCCTACTTGCAGAACGTTTCAGAGAACACCTCTGGGATACCCGGAACAACCAACCCAACCACTCCGTGGCGCAACACTTCAACTTCCCCTCCCACTCCACCAAGGACATGCAGGACTCCTCCATCGCACAACACGACGGCTGGAGGAAGAGCGCCTCATCTTCCACCTAGGAACCCTCTAACCACAAGGAATGAACTCAGATTTCTCCAGTTTCCTCATTTCCCCTCCTCCACCTTATCTCAGTCCCAACCCTCGAACTCAGCACCACCTTCCTAACCTGCAATCTTCTTCCTGGCCTCTCCTCCCCCACCCACACTCCGGTCTATCTCCCTCACCTTAATCTCCTTCCACCTATCGCACTTCCAACGCCCCTCCACCAAGTCCCTCCTCCCTACCTTTTATCTTAGCCTGCTTGGCACACGCTCCTCATTCCTGAAGAAGGGCTCATGCTCGAAACGTCGATTCTCCTGCTCCTTGGATGCTGCTGAACCTACTGTGCGTGACCACATGAAGATAACAGATTTCCTTCCACGAAGGACACAACTAGTTAGGTGTTTGTTTTTATTTGACAATTGACAAACTTTCATTAGATTGTTAATCAAAATACTCCATTGAATTCAAATTCCACCATCTGATGAGGGGGGATTCAAGTCCATGTCTGAGTCATGAGCTGGGTCCCTGGATTAATAGACTCGCGATAATAGCACTAGACCATTGCATCCCCAGCATCTATCCTGGTAATGGTAGTGTTGCCGTTATTGTGACTGAGGTACAGAAAATTATGCAGTTACATTGTCAACTACTTCCATGGAGAACAGAACCGGTAATATTTCAGGTCACAGAGACTGTGTAGAGCTGCAATGATTTTTCAGCCAGGAATAGAAACTGAGGCGAGAAAGCCATTTGTTAACTCTGAGTGGGTGTGACATATATACAGAGATTTGACTTGTTCCCATCACTGGAAAGTCAGAGGATATTTCCCGGATGGTTTTCTTGGGTTTGTGTTATCAGCTACTGCAATGATTTAGGGAAACCTGAGGGTCTGGTTCCCCACTCTGGACCAGGTTTTTGTACTGCATTTTGGAGAGAGTCTGGGTCTGCAGAAACTGCATAGGAAGGAGCAGGACACTGCACTACCTTTCTGAGATTTCGACAAATATTTCTCAATGTTGTACCTTTTACTTGTGCAAAGTGTGAAGCCAGTTAATTTCAGCAATGACGTCACAGAGCTGTGAAACCTCCATCAGCCCAAACTGTAGTCTCACACCAGAGAGAGGACAGTACTCAAAATGCCCATCAACTGTTTTGATTCTGGAACTTTCCAGGCAGATGTACGTGAAGTATTCATTTTGCCAGAGTGTGATCCTCTCATGTACTCACAAGGTGACTGAGGCCATTTCTGTCCGGTGAGGTGAATATGATGGTTCTGTCTCTACAGAGGAAAGAACAGAAAAATCTTCCCGAAATGTTAGGGAATATGGAGACTGGCGAATATATGATACTGCAAGAAGTTAGAATCATTAAAGAGGAAGTACTGGGGAATAAAATAACAAAGCTCATTGTATTGAATATTTTGTAAGTTGCTGAACTAAATGAGTTATGAATTTAGAGGGCTACAGAGTTAGGGCTGGAGAGTTGTGCTTGCTGGGTAGCTCTTTCGGGAGCAGGTACAGACACGATGGGTCAATGGCCTAAATCTGTACTGTCAATTCCTTAACTCTATGAAGGAGGGCAAAGTATGCCAAAGCTTTTTGAGCTGTGGAAAGTATCCTGCAGACTTGGAAGTAGCTACTGTGACTACAAACGCTTAAAACAGGAGCGAGATGCAAAACAGCATACCAACTAATGAATAAATCGATGTCAGTTGTGAGGGAAAATTTTAGAATTTTTTTAGTAATTCATAATAACTAGATCTTTGGAGAATAATTATATGATTTACGGAGTCAGACTAGATTTTAGAAAGGGAAATCGTTTTTGATAAACCACTTGGAGTTGTGAAGGATGTTGATTGTGACATCGACAAATGAGAGCCAATGGGAAGAGTGTATTTGAATTTTCAAGAGGCTTTTGAAAGGTGAGTGAAGAACGTTAGAGTCCTTGTAAAAGGAGTGAATATACTACATGGATTGAGAATCAGATAATGGGGAGAATACAGAGAGTAAGATACTGCTATGGACTAAAGGTCATTGCACATAGGGTATCCCATGTATCAGTGCATGGAGCACTGCTGTTCACAAGCCAAATAAATGATTTGAATGCGAGCAACAAATACAGTTCTTTTCATTTTGTATTTATTAGAAGATGAGAGGTTGGGAAGTGTAGTTATCACTTACACAATTCACACGAGCCAGCAAGTAATCAGGACAGTAAATGGTACGTTGTCCTTCACTATAAAATGATTCAAGTGTTGGAGTAAATTCAACTTCCTGCAGTTGTAGAGTGTTGCTTGGACAGTATTTCGGCCACTGAGTGCGGTTTCTCTCTCCTTTAGAAGGAATGATTACATTGCGACTGAGATAGTGCGTAATACTTTCACCAGACTTATTCCTGGGCTGATGGTACCGTGAGGAAAGTGTGAGGAAAATGAATGTTTAATACGTGGCGCTGAGAGCGAATAACAGGCTTTTACTATTAAACTTGAAGATTAAAGACTAACATTCATTTTGTCAAGGAAAAGACAGTGATCATGTGAAACATTATATTTTTTCCATGATATTTGATTCCCAATAGTTCACATACCTGCCCAGAGACCCCATGTTGGTTGAGAGGCAGCTCCAGGCTCAAAATGATCTCTCACCGTCTCAATATGCAGTTGGTGTGAGAACCTGCACTGTTCACAAATCTGTCAGCAGCCACAATACCTTATTCCTAAAAGAGCTAGCCAGTCCCACCAGGTTGTAACCTCCATCGAAATGCCAGTCTGACTTCTAGGAGACCGAAGCTTTTTCCTTGAGACTTGGCACAAACTGCCACTTTCCATTCTCACCTTCAGAAAACCAAGATAAAGTAACACGTGTACCACTGGCAACGGACCCAGGAGATACAACATAGAGCTATGTATCGTTGTAGTCTGTGCTCCGCTGTTTGTCATGTTGGGGGATCAATGACATCTTCGTATTTCTGCAAATCTGACTTGACAGGCTGAATGGCCTCTTCCTGGTCTCATGGAAGAGGCTCAAAGGCCTGACTTGGCAACTCCTGGTTGATTTCACTCCTTTCCTCCTCGTGTAATAGGCAGGAGGGACTGAATGGGCTATCCCTGTTCATAATCAATAGTTTCAATGGGTTGAATATATTCAGTTGAAACCAGCTTGAGGTGCTGAATGAGCTCCTCTTATTTAATTGTGGAACACTGGAAAGAGAAAGTTCTAGTAAGACTGTTACATGCATGTTACCTTCACTTTAACAACACAGTTTTGATGGTATTCAGATCTTGTTGCACATGGACACGGACTGCTTCAGCAGTTGACACGTGACAAATTATTCTTAATGTTGTGTGATCTTCAGAGAACATCTCCACGTCTGACCGTAAGATGCGGGAAAGAAGTTGAAACAGCTGAAGAAAGCTACCTTGAAGATGCAGGCAGCGATATCCTGTGACCAATCACAAATATCTTCCCTTGTCCTCTGAATGCCTCTAACCAGTGGGGAGTTTACAGTTCATTCCCATATATCTCTCCCATATATCTGGTAAGGCCCATGAGATTTCTCCAACTTCAAACATTCTAGTATACCCAATACCTCCACTACTGTGATATGACTGTCCCCAAGATATAACCACTCATTTCCTCAAATTCCCATGTATTCATGTCTTTCCACACTGTACACATAGAGGAGAAATATTTGTTGAGGACATCGTCTATCTCTTATGGTCTGACACATACATGTCCACTTTGGTCTTTGAGAGGTCCTATTCTCTCCCTAGTTAATGTTTTCCCTTTAATATACTTAAAGCGCCACTTTGGATTCACCCTGATCTTCTCAATCAAGGTTATCTCGATCCCCCTATTCGCCATCCTGATTTCCTTCTTCAGTAAACTCCAATATCCCCTGTACACCTCCAGGGATTTCCTTGATTCCAGCTGCCTCTACCTGAGCCACGCCTCCACATTTTGTTTGGTCGAAGCCTAAACATTTATTGTCATTCAGGTTTCCTCATTCCTGTCAACTTTGCTTTCACCCTCACAGGAACATATAGATCTTAAACTCCCACTTGCTGGAGGTCCCTTTGCTTGCAAGAAGACTATTCTAATCAACCCCTGCAAAATCCTGTCTAAGTCCATCAAAATTAACATTGTCCCAATTTAGAACTTGAAGCTGTGGATCAATATCAATTTTTCCTCTCCATAACTATTTTAAACTCAATAGAACTATGGTCACTGGTCCCAAAGTGCACATCTACTGTCACCTCACTCACCTGTCCTGACCTATGTCCTAAGAGTAGGTCAAATTTTGCCCCTTCCCGATTAGGACCCTCTATATACTGCTTGAGGAAAGTTTCCTGACGCACTTACTTGATTCCATCCCATAAAATCCCTTAATGCTCTGGCAGTTCTAGTCTGTGTTATAAAAGTTAAAACCCCTATTATGACAACCCGAATGTTCCGGCAAGTGTCCCCAATCTCTGTATATATTTTTGTTCCTGTAATTCCTGTTAACTATTTGGGGGTCTATATTACAACTCCATTAATGTCACCATCCCCTTCTTTTGTCTTAGTTCCACCCAAAAAGCCTCATTGGATGATTAGTAAGTTCGTTTATCTCTGATCACTGCTGTGATACTCCCCTTAATCAGAAATACAACTCCCCTCCACTCTTTCCACCATCTCTGTCCTTCCTAATGCACTTTACCCTGGTACATTAAGCTGTCAGTCTTATCCATCCCTCAGCCATGCTTCTGTAATAGCTACTCTATCCAGCACCGATTACCTATCAACACCTTCAACTCATCAGCACTACCTGTCAAATTAATGCAAATTAATCAACAGACATTCCTTGCTCCCAGCCTGACCTGTCTCTTCAATGTACTATTTCTGAATACTGTATCTCCTTCCAGCCTCATATTTGCCTCCCTGCTCTTGTGGATACCATCTCCTGCCAATCTCGTTTAAACACTCCCTTGTCGGACTAGCTAAACTGGCTTCGAATGTATTGGTCCCCCTCCAGTGCATGTGTCACCAGTCCCTCTTGAACAGGTCAACTCTGTCACAGAAAAGTTCCCAATAATTTAAAATTATGAATTCCTCCCCCTGCACCAATTCTTTAGTCACATATTTATCTGCCATATCCTGCTATTCTTGCCTTCACTAACTCATGACACTGGAAGCAATCAGGAGATTACCACTGTGGAGGTCCTGGTTTTTAACTTTTCTCCAAGATGCCGGTAATCATTCTGTCGAACTACATTCCTTTGTCTACCTGGGTCATTTGTGCCAACGTGCACAATGACTTCTGGCTGCTCTTCCTCCCCCTTGAGAACATTCAGCAGCCACTCAGAGAATCTTGGTCCCTGACACCTGAGAGGCAACGTATCATCCTGGATTCCCGTCTGAGGCCACAGAATCTATGATCTGTCCCCCTAATAATCGACTCTTCTATCTCTGAGACCCTGTTTACCTTTATCCTTCCCTGCTGCTCCCCAGAGCCAGTCGTAATGCAACCAACCTGGCTACTGCTGCTTTCCCCTGAACAGTCATTTCCTGACAGCCATCCCCCATCTGCCAATACACACAAAATCAGAATCCAAAATGGTATCGAGAGTATATTTGTTTTCGAGAAGAATGGCCACAGGGGATTCCTGCACTCCTTGCCTAATCCCTTCGCCATTCCTGGTGTTCGCCCAGCTACTCTCTGCCTGGACCACGACTGGAAGTAAGGAACGCCTATTGGATTAAATTGCGTTTATTTAAATGCAGCACGGCTGACAGGTAAGGCTGATGAACTCAGGGCGTGGATCTTTACATGGGACAGGGATATTTTAGTCTTTACAGAAACATGGGTGTCTATAATATATATCTGTCATTGTTTTGATCATATCCTCAACCCACAAAGCGTCATCTGAAAACCCTTCCAAGATATGATCCGTCCTTACTGCACTCATTGACTCCATAACTAATAATGCAACACCACCTTCTCTTTTAGCCCTCTCCTCTGCTGCCTATAGTTCTTGTACCACAGAATATTGAGTTTTCAGCCCTGACCTCCCTCATACACATCCATGTGATGGCAAAAATGTCCACTTCCCCATGTCACCTCGTTCCCTTACAACATCTGTCGGTCTGATAGTAGTAGTCAGCAGGTAGTAGTACATGGAAAATATTCAGCCTGGAGCTTGGTGACCAGTGGTGCCCTGCAGGAATCGGTTCTGGGGCTGCTGTTATTAGTGATTTTTATGAATGGCTTGGATGATAAAGTGAAAGGGTGCTTTAGTAAGTTTTACGATGTAATAGATTTTTGGAGTTAAGGATAGAGGGGAGGGCTGTTGTAGGTAGTAATGGGAAATTGACAGAGTGCAGAACTGGGCTTATAAATGGCAGATGGAGTACAACCTGGATAAGTGTGAAGTGGTTCATTTGGGAGGGTCGAATTTGAATGCAGAATACAAGTTTAAAGGCAGAATTCTTGGCAGTTTGGAGGACCATAGGGATCGTGTAGTCAATATCATAGGATGCTCAAAGTTGCCACCCAAGTTGATAACATTATTAAGACGGATGGTATTTTCATTAGCAGGATATTGAGTTTAAGAGCTACAGCGCCAAAAAGCTCTGGTGAGACTACATTTATAATTTTGTGTTCAGTTCTAGTCGCCTCACTACTGCAAAGATGTTGAGTCTTTGGAGAGGGTGCTGAGGAGATTTACGAGGATGCTGCCTGGAGTGGAGGGCGTGTCTTCCAAAGAAAAGTTGAGGGAGCTTGGGTTTTCTCCTTGGAGCAATGAGGAATGGGAGGTGACTTGACAGAGGTGTACAAGATGATGCAAGGCATAGATAGAGTGGATAGCCACAGACTTCCTCGCAGGGCGGAAATTAGATTACAGTTTAGATTAGATTACTTACAGTGTCGAAACAGCCCCTTCGGCCCCACAAGTCCACACCGACCCGTCGAAGCGCAACCCACCCTGACCCATTCCCCTACAACTAACACCAGACAATATAGTGTGGTCAATTTACCTAACC
>NC_057754.1:13386101-13388242 GCF_004010195.1 Chiloscyllium plagiosum | reverse complement strand
TTACACTCTGAACAAGCTGCACACCGTGTGCTTTGATCCAACCCTGTCTTTGTTATTCAGCCTATGCTAGTAAGGGTGGTGCTGCTGTAGTCTGGTGGACTAACCTCTACATTGCAGAGACTGAGCGCCAGCTCTCAGATACCTCCTCATGTCACCTGCTGGATCATGACCATTGTTGTTACAATGGCACATCAGGCCATTGTATCAACTATGATAAACTTACCACATTTCATCTGGTCACTCCCACTCCACTTGCCCCCACATAACAGTCCCCAGGCTGATGGTCCTCTGATAGCAGAGCTCACTTGAATCTCCTCCTGAAAATCCACAAACAGAACTGCCCGGGCAGACCCATTGCTTCAGCCTGCTCATGCCACACAGAGGGGGGGTGCATGGATACGCCCCAGTCAAACCCGTTTCTTCATGGGGTACGTTGACCATTCATTGTTCCAGTTCTTTGCCCGGGCAGACCCATTGCTTCAGCCTGCTCATGCCACACAGAGGGGGGTGCATGGATACGCCCCAGTCAAACCCGTTTCTTCATGGGGTACGTTGACCATTCATTGTTCCAGTTCTTTTCCAGCCCCATCCACAACTCTTTCTCCAATACATAAATAATATAATGGAATCTGCTTCCCTCTCTTGTCCTGAAATGGAAATAAACATCGATATCACTTCCAATTTGCTTCCCTCCCTCACTTTCACCTCGTCTTTCTCTGACTCATCCCTTCCTTTCCTCGATATCTCTGTTTCCATTTCTGGGGATCGACAGGCCACTAACATCTAGTATAACCCACCGACGTTCACAGCTACCTGGAGTATATATCCTCACACCCTGTTTGCTGCAAAGACTCCATTCCATTCCACCAGTTATTCTGTCTCCATCGCATTGCTTCTGATGATGTCAATTTCAGAAATGTGGTCTCCAATATGTCCACCTTCTTCCTTAACTGAGCATTTCCCTAACAATGTTCTTGACAGGGCCCTCAACCAGGTCTGACCCACCTCCTCCACTTCTATCCTCACCCCCTCTCTACCCTCCTGCAACAGCGAGAGAATAAATTTTGTCATGGCTTACCATCCCACCAGCGTTCACATGAAGAGGATCATCAGCCGCCATTTCCCCCACCTCCAGCAAGATGTCATCACCAGATACGTATTTCCCTCCTCTCTCTTGTCCGCCTTCTGGAGGGACCAGGACACCTTGGTTCACTCTTTATTCACTCCCAATATTCCGCCCTCATCCCACACCACAGATGCACTTTTCTTGCCCCTGCCGAAGGTGTAACACTTTCGCACTTTTGTCCTCCTTTCTCACTATCCAAGGGCTCAACCACACCGTACCAATGAAGCAGCACCTTAGCGATGTTTCCCACAATGTAGTCTAATAGATTCGCTGCTCACAATGTGGTCTCCTCTACACTGGGGAAACTAATGGTAGATTGGGTGACCGCTTCACTGAACATCCAAAGTGTACCTATACAAATGACCCTGAGCATCCAGATGCCTGCCAGTTTAATACCGCATCCTGTTCCCTGGTCAGTATCTCTGTGTCAGGCTTGCTGTAGTGTTCCAGGAAAAGTCAATGCAAACTGGAAGAACAACGCCTCATTTACTGTGTGCGGATCCTAAAGCCCTTCCGACTCAAAATCAAGTTCAATAGCTTTCGGCCCTGAACTCCCCAATGTCCTATCCCCCGACCAATAATATACCAGGCCTAGTTCTCACATCGCCTTCCATTACTCACCCTCTAATGTTAGGTACTAACAATCTCCATTAACAGCTGTCCAGCCTCTTCTGCATATCAACCAACATTTTCCGAGCTACCATCAGTTCTGAGGAAGGGTCACTGGACCCGAAACGTTAACTGTGATTTCTCTGCACATATGCTCCCAGACCTATGGAGCTTTAGAAGCAACTTCTGTTTTTGTTTCAACATTTTCATGGCAAGTTCTCACAATCCAATACGTCATCAACATTTAGAGCCTTGTCAAACATAGGAACTTTGTAATTTTTCATTTCATGTCCACAACAAATTACTCGAGATCCAAGTGAGACAGGGGCTTTGCTGTTATCGTTCCGATCAGACAATTTGTCACAGTTCAGAAAGAAAAAGAAATCGAAAGAGCTGGAGAAAATCT
>NC_057754.1:13357436-13385601 GCF_004010195.1 Chiloscyllium plagiosum | reverse complement strand
TGCTACTTACTCTACTATCAACTGCATTTTCTCTACTCCACCACATTTACTTTTAGTCAGCAAAGTAGGGACCCACGACAGTGATGTAATGTTTGTGGCTTACACACTCCTTAACACCAAATCCATGATAACCTGCTCTCCAGGGCAGGCCTTCTTGAAGTCTTCCTCCTGGTAGAGGTGATTGTGCTGATGCAAATCTTCATCCCAACAGCCAATCTGCGTTGTCACAGTCCTCTGGTCCTTTCTGTCTATTAGTACTGCATTTATGAATTCCTTGGATCCGTCGATTGAATTCAATTCTGTGTCTCACTCCACAGGGAGGGAGGTTGATGTTCGAATACAGGGCTGTTGCAAAAAAAAAACACATTAGACGTCGGAGCAACATTATGCCTACCCGCTCACTGAGTCTGCTTTTCTGTTCAATCTGGTTATATTTATTCTTTTAATCCCCCATTCTACTTTCATGCCTTTTCCCCCATAACTAACCCTAGTTTAAAATTCAGTCTGACTCAACCTTCAACATGTTTAATGATCTAGCCTCAACAGCGCTCAGGAATTTCTACAATTGTTTCCCTCTCTCTGTTGGGAGACTTGGTGGTCTTTAATCCCATGCCTTATTTCTAGCACTCATTTGAATTGTGCCGACATTAGATGTTATCGTGTCCTATCACACTTCTCTGTGGCCAGAGGCAAAAAAATGAAAATGTCAGAGCCTGTAATCTTCTCCCTCATCTTCCACATCAGCCTAAGATGCAGCTTATTCGGATCTGGAGATTTGCCAACCGTTCACCATGCATAAACTTCCAATTCCTGCTTGGCTTCTTTATCAAGGGTCCTGCGGTCATTCTCCCTGAATGCAGGAACGGTTTCTTCAAACTGAAGACCGATATGTTTAACATATTCTGTGGCTCCCTGGTGTTATCCTCTTCCTCTTAAGAAACTGATAAAATGTCTTTGGAATCATGTTGATCTGACCCACTAATGTTTTATGCCGATTCCCCTTCTGCTCTTCTACTGACATTTTAAGTTTACCCCCAGACTTACTATATTCTTTTATTGCATCCATTTTTCAGCTTTGTACCTGTTATTAGTCTCTCTTTCGTTTTTTTAATTCTGTTCTGAATGTTTGTTGACATCCGAGGTTCTCTGGGCTTGGTTTCCAAATTTTCATCTTCTGTGTAACATGTTAGGCGGACACTCTCATTAATTCCATTTTGATCAACTTATCTCCCATGGCCCCGCCACAGGGTGTTCTGCTACAGTTTCACCCAGACACCACTGCACTTTGGCCATATCCTGTCATTTATTTTCTTAAATTCCGTCTCCCGAATCCGTTAATCTTTTATTTTCCAGATGGTGTTTTGTTTTATCTTTTCCTTAACAAACTTAAAATGTATGATGTCGCGGTCGCTGGCGGTGTAATGCTCTACTAATCCTGCCTGCGATATCCTGACTGGCTTGTTTCCCCACTGTGAGACCCGCCCATTGTTGTATCTGCTGCATGTTGATAGAAGAAGCTCTCTGGAATAAATTTCAAGGCATCTGTCCCCTCTTGAAAAGTTATCACTCCCCGAATGAATGTTTGGAAATGAAATGCCTCTATGTAACAATCCTATTATTGTTTTTACACACTTCAGTAAATTGACTATATATCTGCTCCTGTACTTTATATTATCTCGGGGTCTATAATATATCCCCAGCAGGGCCTCTGAAATGGTTTTGATCCTGAGCTCTATCCACAAAGCCTCATTAGAAGATCATTCCAAGATATTGTCCCTCTTTACTGTAGTAACTGACTCCATAACTAATAATGCAACACCACCTCCTCTTTTGCCCGTCTCCTGTCCTGCCTATAGGTCTTCTACCACAGCATATTGAGTTGTCAGCCCTGACCTCTCTCAAACATATCTCTGTAATGGCAGAAATGTCACATTTCCACATGTCACCTTGTTACCTTATCACATCTGTCTGTCCGATAATATTCCCAGCATTAAGCTAAAGCACATCCACCCTGGAATATAGCACCTGGAATCCTCTGTACCTCGGAGTTCTTCAACCTATCAGTGTTCGGTATCAAGCTGCCCAATTCATGAACCAAAACTGTAATTCTGGGACTGAATTAGTATTTGTTGAAATGCAATTTAGTTTTTAATAAATGCATTAATGTAATGCAATTTTCCAGAACTGAGCAGTCTGCTCCACGTACAACGAGTTTCTGCTGATTAAATCCCTGCTCAGTGTGCAAGTGGGATAGCCGTCAGTAATAGGGAAATTGAGGACAGCAGATGCTGGAGATTAGAGTTGAAACGTGTGGCACTGAAAACGAACAGCCTGTCAGGCAGCCTCTGAGGAGCAGTAGAGTCAAAGATTTGGGCTTTACCCCTTCATCAGGAGTGCATTCGTGCCTTCCCATATTTTTCATTCCATGGTTCACGGGATATTGGGAACCATACATGCTCAGTGAAGCAGCACGGTATATAACGCTGAAAATGAAAGCAGTCAATTGGTTGCTTGGACAGGGCGTAGACAATTTGAGGTGAAGTACAGTCTAATTGAAGTACAAACATGAGGAGAGATAAATCCCCTTTGCCAGAGGGAAACACCTTAGGTTGCTACAGGAAGAGAGGAAAGAGATTGATGTCCCTTTGGCGATAATCTTAGCGTCTTCACTCTCCATTGGAGTGGTGCCAGATGATTGATGGTGGCAAATGTTACTCCCTTGTTCAGGCAAGGGAATAGGGCTAATCCTGAGAATTACAGTCCAGTTAGTCTTGCATCAGTATATAGTGCAGAGGATTCTGAGAGACAGACTTTATGATTACTTAGTTTGTATAGAAATAGTCAGCATGGCTTTGTGAGGGGAAAGAAATGCCTCACAAACCTTATTGAATTCTTCGGGGATGAGATTAAACACATTGAAGAAGGTAGAACAGTGGATGCGGTGTGCATGAATTTTAACAAGGCGTTTGATCACTTTCCCCATGGTAGGTTCATTCAGAAAATAAGGAGGTATAGGATACAGGGAAACCTATCTGTCTGGATACAGAATTGGCTGGCCCATAGAGAAACAAAGCAGTGGTAAATGGGCAGCATGGGAAGTAGGCGGTACGGTGGCACAGTGGGGGTTAGCACTGCTTCCTCACAGTGCCAGAGACCCGTGTTCAATTCCCGCCTCAGGCGACTGACTGTGTGGAGTTTGCACGTTGTCCCTGTGTCTGCGTGGGTTTCCTGTAGGTGCACCGGTTTTCTATCACAGTCCAAATATCTTCAGGATAAATGAATCGGCCATGCAAAATTGCCAGTAGTGTTAGATGCAGGGATAAATGTTGGGGAATGGGTCTGGGTGGGTGGCGGGTCAGTGTGGATTTGTTGGGCCAAAGGGCCTGTTTCCTCCCTGTAAGTAATCTAATCTATTCACTCTGGAGCTCGGTTAAAAGTAGGGTTCAGTTCTGGGAACTCTGTTGTTTGTGTTTTTTATCAGTGATTTGAAAGGGGAGTGGAAGGGTGGGTTATTACATTTGTCGATGTAAAAAAGAAGACTGGTAGAATAGTGGATAGTGTGGGGGCTGTTGTAGTTTGCACTGGGACATTGACAGAATGAAGAACTGGGCTGATAAGTGACAGGTGGATTTCAGCCTGAAAAAGTGTGAAGAGTTTCATCTTGGACAATCGACTTTGAATGCAGAATACAGGATACAAGGTAGGTTGTGCTCGTCAGGCCCCCAACAATTCACCCTCCTCTCCAGGCACCTTCCCCTGCCACCACAGGAATTGCAAGACCTGTGCCCACACCTCCCTCCCCATCCCACACCCCACCAAGGCTTCAAAGATCCTTCCCCATCCATCAAAGTTTCACCTACAGTTCCACACATGTCAGCTACTGTATCCGTTGCTCCCAATTTGGTATTCTATACGCTGGTGAGATAGGACATCTACTCGCATACCACTGCAGAGAATATCGGGACGGTGGCACAGTGGTTAGCACTGCTGCCTCACAGCGCCAGAGACCCGGGTTCAATTCCCGACTCAGGCGACTGACTGTGTGTTCTCCCCGTGTCTGCGTGGGTTTCCTCCGGGTGCTCCGGTTTCCTCCCACAGTCCAAAGATGTGTAGGTCAGGTGACTTGGCCATGCTAAATTGCCCGTAGTGTTAGGTAATGGGGTAAATGTAGGGGAATGGGTGGGTTGCGCTTCGGCAAGTCGGTGTGGACGTGTTGGGCCGAAGGGCGTGTTTCCACAATGTAAGTAATCTAATCTAATCTCTGGGACACCCGCACCAACCAGCCCCACTGCCCCCTGGCCTATCGCTTCAACTCCCCCTCAATCTGCTGAGGACATGCAGGTCCAGGGTTTCTTTCATCGCCACTCCCTTACCACCACACTTTCAAACTCGGGACCCTACAACCCCATGGTATCAATTTGGATATCACCAGTTTCCTCATTTCCCCTCCTCCCACCTTATCACAGTTCCAAATTTTCAGCTTAGCACCGCCCTCACGACCTGTCCCATCTTTTTATTCAAAGTGGGAAATGGTACTTCATTTAGATTCCCTACAGAGTGGAAGCAGGCCCTTTGGCCCAGCAAGTCCATACCAAACCTCCAAAGAGTAAAGCATTTCCTTCTGACTCATGCACCTATAACTATGGGCAATTTAGCTTGGCCAATTCACCTGGCTTGCATATCTTTGGAACGTGAGAGAAAACCAGAACACCTGGAGGAAACCCATGCAGACACGTGGGAGAACGTGCAAACTCCACACAGAGAGTCGCCCGAGTCTGGAATCGAAACTGGTCCATGGCACTGTGAGCCAGTAGTGCTAACCATTGAGCCACAGTGCCCACCTGTCCGTCTTCCTTCCCACCTATCCACTCGACCCTCCCCTCCGATATATTACGATTACCCACACCTCCATCCAACTATCGGACTCTCAGTTACCTTTACCGAGCCCCAACCGCTCCCATTTATTTTTCCACCCTCTTGACTCCCTGTCTATTTGCTGATGAAGGGGTTTTGCCCGAAACGTTGATTGTTCTGCTCCTTGGATGCTGCCTGAGCTGCTGTGCTTTTCCAGCTCTACCCTCACGTCTCTAACCTCTAGCATCTGCTGTCTTCTCTTTCACCTTGTTAACGGCTCCACTCAGTGCCTGTCGAGGTTGCAAATGTATGGAGTCTGGGAGGTAGGCCAGATGTCATCCCCGTAAGTAAGTTGTGTGATGTGCTTCTGACATTCCATATCCACACATCTGCTCTCTGTGCCAGGGTCAGACTGAAAATAAATTTGAAAATCATGGTTGCTAGCCAGTCATTGATGTCCAATTTGGACAGCATTTGTACTTACACAGAGACCAGTGATAGCCTGTTGGCTATTTTCCACATGGCCCAACATGGATTCCAAATGTTTTTTTTTGTGAAATAATGCTTGAATGACTACCCCGAACAACGTGGTAATGCTCTGGATACATTTCAGTGCAGGCCGTTATCTCACGAAGTGCACAGGCAGCTATGATTTCAGTAACACTCTGCCTGAATTCAGATCTTTTTAAATCTATTTTCAACGAAGGTTATGATTGCAAGGTGATGTGTTTAGTGATCCGAAAAATCATCAAATATTTGCCATGTTTCATGAATTGCGCAAAAATGAGATGTGAAACATGATTTTACAACCGAAAAATGATTGCATCCACTCTTAAAGCAATTAGCTTGATGTTATATTTATGGAACTAAATTACAAACTCCTGTCAACATTTTATGATTCAAAAATAAAGAATGTACATTTTATTTTATATCGATTAGATTACATTACAGTGTGGAAACAGGCCCTTCGGCCCAACAAGATAATTCAACATGCACTGCAAATCTTAATGTAAATGAATGATTTGCGATATTACATTGTAGAGAACAATAATTTGAAATCTTGCATTTTTTAAAAGAATGAATGGCATTTAATGCAAAATTTGGTTAGTGAATAAAAACGATGAACAAATTTCCGTATGAGTGAAAAGTCAAACATTTACAAAGTGTTTTGTGCCACAGTCAAGAATAATTTGTTTTAATAGTTGGAATACAAGATTTAAAATATTCATGTGCTTAGTACTAATTAGTCCTCATCATCAAGCTGACCTTGCAATATTTGCATTTTAAATGGTTATGCTGCAGCAAATATGATAAAATATTTGCCAGCATTTACAACTGGGAATAATCAGATACTGATGTTGACTTGCGTCTGTGCATGATAGAGTACAGAACTTCAATGCACAGAAGAAGGCTACTGGGGCACTGTGTATGCATCAGCTTTGGAAATGTCTCCCAAAAACCTCCCATTTTCCACCCGGTCTCTGTAGCCCTTTACATTCGTAGCTTACAAATATATATCCAGTTCCCTTTTGAATCTTCATTCACCACTCTCCCAGGCAGAGCATTCGAAATGCTAACAATTCTCTCAATAAAGAAGTTTTTCCTTATGTCACTCCCCTCCCATTTTCCACCCGGTCTCTGTAGCCCTTTACATTCGTAGCTTACAAATATATATCCAGTTCCCTTTTGAATCTTCATTCACCACTCTCCCAGGCAGAGCATTCGAAATGCTAACAATTCTCTCAATAAAGAAGTTTTTCCTTATGTCACTCCGAGCTCTTGTGCTGGAAACCTTGAAACCAAGACTCCGAGACGCTGAAATGCCAACGAACAGAAACAGAGTATTTGCATTTCAGCCTGTAATTTTTTCCATAATTTTGAGCACTGCAATAAGTTCACAACTTTGTCCGTTCTGCTTAATGAAGAGTAACCCTAATTTTTCGCATCCTACCTTTAACTAAATCGTTCATTCCAGTTGTCATTCTGATTATCTATAGGGTTACTGGTATTCTTCTACAAAGTAATGTGGTGTGTGTTTGTTTGTATGTGCGCGCATAAGTCTGTTTGTGTGTGTGTGTGTGTGTGTGTGTGTGTGTATGTGTGTGTGCATGTGTGTGTGTGCATGTGTGTGTGTGTGAGAAAGAGAGAGAGAGAGAGAGAGAGAGAGAGAGAGCGATGGAAAAATCTGCTGTAATGTCAAAGTTACTCCCAGTGCCACGTGGAAAAGAGCTAATGATTAGGAAGGTGGTGTAGTTTAACATGTGGTTAAAGAGCTCGTACAGGGGTGAGGGTTTCAATTTTTGGATCATTGGGATCTTTTCCAGGACAGGTGAGAGCTTTCAAAAAATGGACAGGTTGCATCTTAACTGGAGGAGCACCAACATCCTTTTGGGGATGTTTGCAAGTGCAAATTGGATGGATTTAAACTAATAAACCAGGAGGCTGGGAACCAAAGCATCAGGTCAGAAACTGAGCAGAAGGTAGAGGTGAATAGGACAACAGGCATGGCCAGTCTCATGACCATGATGAAGGATGGATCATGTCAATTCAAAACGTGAGTTGGATATTGGAATAAATGATAGAGATAAGGCGCAAAATTATCAGGGATTAACAAATAAGGTTGGACAGTTTGGGGGATGTGAGGCAGTGAAGAGTGTGAGATCAGGAAGCTAGTGTACAAAAAACCCATTAGAAGGGAAAGACAAATCAATAAAACTTACTTAAAAACTTTGTACCTAAAGAACACAGTATTTGGAAAAAATATCGATGAGCTGATAATAGATACAGAGACAAATGGGTATGACCTGGTGCGGATTACAGAAACATTGTAACAGGGAGATCAGGACTGGGCCGTGACATGTCCGAGGGCACTCACTGTTCCAGAATGTTCGACAAGAAGGAGCAGGAGGTGGAATTGATGCATTGGTTAAGGATGATATCAAGACTGCATTAGGAAATTATATTGGTACAATGGAATGAGATTTAAATCAGTCCAAGTGTAAATAAAAAGCAAGAGAAGAAACCTCTTGGGAAGAGTAATGTTTTACTACTGTCCCCCCCGAAGTATTTCTGAGGTCGAAAATAATGACGGCTGGTGACAAGGGCACAACAGTGGAATGAACATACATATTGACTCAATTAATCAACTTGGCAAATGTAACCTCGAAGAACAATTCATAGACGGTATGAAGGATTGTTTCTGAGAGCAACATGTCATGGATTCTACCAGAGAACGGGTTACTTCAGATTTGATTTTATGTGACAAGGAAGGATTGATAAAAGATCTTGCAGTTAAGGATCCTCTTGGAAGCATTGACCGCAACAAGAGGACAGAGTCACATGTGACGGTTTTAGTGTTGAGCAATGATAATTATGTTGGGCGAAGGAAGGAGTTGGCTTGGGGGGACTGGCCAGGAAAATGAAGGGCAGGACAGATTTAAAAAAAGACAAAGACGCAAGGAGATACGAAATGACATCTCAATTAAAGTTTTTTGGTGAGAGGAAGAGGAATTGCGTAGTGGAGAAAAGTCATCCATGATTTGTCAAGGAAATCAATAAGAGCATGAAGGAAAAGTCTCGGGCAAATCAAATTACACAGGTTAGTCACACTCTGGAGGACGAGGCATTCACAGGCTTGGTGGTGTTATTGCTGAGCGGTTAAGCGAGAGACCAGATAATGCTCTGATGACCTGGATTTGAATTCTGCCATGGTAGATGATGGATGCTCTGATGACCTGGATTTGAATTCTGCCATGGTAGATGATGGAGCTTTTAATCAAATGTGGAATTAAGAGACTGATAGTGATCTTGAATCGATTGTAAGATAAAACTCATCTGGTTCACTAATGTCCTTTAATGAAGGAAACTTCCATCCTTACCATAGATTCAGCACTCTCTGGCTGAAGACGTTTCTCCTTATCGCCGGTATAAAATATCTTCCCTTAACTTTAAGGCTATGCCATTGGGTCCTTTCCCTCCTAATAATAGAAGCATCTTTTTGACATATACTCTGACCAGGTATTTAGTATTTTGTATGATTCAATTAGATTCCCCTCATCCTTCGCAATTTCAGCCAGTTTAATCCCAGAGACGTCATACGTTAGGCTTTTCATTTCTGAGGCCATTCCTGTGTCACGGAAATTAAATTGATTGACTCAATTATTAGCAAGAGCAAATAAATGGTCTTTATTAGAAATCCTGCAGGATTTTGACCCATTACACGAAGTCAGATGCCTCAATGCAAAGAGTAATGAAACATTATACAGACGCCTGACTTGTAGTGTTCCTAATCACACTCTCAAGGGCAACTCAAGATGTTATCCTCTCATCCCCTTATCCGAGACATAACAGTTCTTCAGCTTTCACAGAGTTCGACGATTGCAAGGTCGAGTTGAATGTTTACAGAAATCAAACAGAGATAAGCTAACTGTAAACCTTCATCAAAGCATCGTTTACAAAGCTCAGTACAGCAGTGATTTAAAGAAAAGCACTCTCGTTCAAATTTCACAGTAAATGGATAATTATTTTCACAGTAGATGGGTAATTTCCATTTCATTTTCCCGCTTTTTGTCATTTTATGACAACAAGGACGACTACAGCAACAACGACAAAGAAATACAGAGCGGTAATAGTGATACATCAGAAAATGTTTAAGAAACACCAGGCCATTTCTCAGGCACCACCTACCCGAAACACAGCTTTGTGGTGCTTTCGTCACTTGCTCTGGTGTGCCCCGTACACAGCCCATGTTCACACGTCACATTCGTCAAAGCCATGGTAGGGTGTGATCCACGCAATGTCCCTGCCCTTACGAAACTAGTCCTGCTAGGGTGTTTGCTAAAAGTGTGAGCTGGAGCAGGCCCATATTCGTATGAGACTTCTAATCACTACTTGCACTTAATTGGTTCCGGTGCTGCTTGATGTCTCCTCAGGCCAACGACATGCTTGCAATGGCTGGTGTGTATCCACGTGGCTCTTTCTGCGATCCTAACTCTGTCTGTGTTGTGAGGAGCACTTGAAACGGTCCCAGCTATCTCATCACCTTCCAATTATTTTTTTCCCTCCTGAAGTCTTTCACCACTATCCAGTCTCCAGGTTCTAGATCACGCAGCTTCCCTCCTGCTGCTTGGGGTACTGTTGCTTTTACTTGATTTTGTAATTCAGACAAACGTGCAGAGAGTTTTCTACCGTAACACAACATCTCATCCTTACAGTGGCTCGCTATCTGTCTTACCTTTGGGCTTGTGCCAATTCCTGTGTTTGGCGGTCGAGCAAACAAAATATCAAACGGGCTCAGATTAGCTCTTTCTCTCTTCCGAGATCTCATATACATTGGCACAATTGGAAGTACCTTTGTCCATGTCACTCCTAGTTCCTCAACATCTTGTCAATTTTTTTAATGTAGCATTTTCTCTTTCCACTGTCCCAACACTCGCTGAGTGGTTGGCACAGTGTTATCCCATGCTTCTTCCCAAATGATCACTGACCCGCTGTAAGGCATTATTGACAAATGGTGTTCCATTGTTACTACTAAGCCTTTCAGGGATGCCTCATCTCGGAATTATCTCAGTTAGCAAAGCCTTGGATACTGCACTGGGAACCTGTTTAGACGTGGGGAATGTTTCCACCCATTTGGAAAACATATCAACTATTACCAGACAATACATTTTCCTTTCGCTGGGCTTTAGTTCAATAAAATCCATTTGTAAATGTTCAAAAGGTTTTTGGGTTTGGGATTGTGCAGCCTGTTTACCATGACGCTTCACGATAGTCCTGAGGGGGCAAAAGGACGGGGTCCGGTCTGCACAACGGAACAGGATTGACCTGTCCCGGAGGCCGGCGCTTCAGTCAGTCCCGTAGATACTCGCAAACCGATCGCCTCAACACGGAATCGTAAACAATGACCTGTAAACAACGAATCAAAACAAGTCACACAAAGACAATGAACGTTACAGTACAACTAGCAGCGCCATAACTACTCCCCAATTTCCTTACAGAAGCAGTGTTCTGGGCCACAGGCTTTCTTCTCTTTTGCCCCGAGGGCTCAGCCTGCAGACCTCATGGCATTTACGAAATCCACATCAAATAACCAGTTGTTGTCTGGTAGAATTTGAGCCAATATAGGATAGCGGGTGGGAACTTCGGGGGGTGGGGACGGGGGGGTGGTTGGCGTAATAACTGCGTTATTGATTGCCTGCAGGTCTTGAACAAATCTCCATTCCTCTGGTTCACCAGGAAAGTTTGCCTTTTTGACCGAAAAAATGGGGGTTCTCACTGGTGAGGTTTCACAGGGAATTATCACTCCAGCCTCTAGGAGGGATTCAAAGGCTGGAGCAATTCATTGTATGGCTTCAGGTTTTAACAGGTATTGTGCTCTGCAAGGACAATACTCAGCCTTCGGGGTTATCCTTATGGGCTCACAGCCCCGTATGAGCCCCACATCATGTTTGCACTTTGCCCACAACTCAGTAGGGACCATTTTTAATCTTGGTTCTGAGACTTCCATCTGAGGGAAACGCCAGGCTATCCCCCTACGCTTTTCAGGGCTAGTGCGGGTTACCTGGACTGTCCTATCTGCCTGAGTTAGCCAATTTAGTTCCTTCCTATACGTCCGCATATCTGGATTGAACCAGATACCCACATCGTCCCTGAAGACCCAACCTTTTGTTCTTTGTGCCTTTAGCACCTATGCTCCCAAATCCTGTCACATCTCACCAGACGCCTTCGCCAGTGAGGAGCGGAGCCTTCCATATTGAAAAGGTAGGGTCTACTTCCTGTTACAGATACCTTAGTTAAGTTCACGCTGACTGCACATCTGTGATCACTCCAACAAAAATCACAAAATAGCAAGTGATCTGGTCTAACCAAACTCCTGAATGAATCCTTCTCATATGGTTCGTCAGGGCCATCGCGTTGTGTGTGTGCTGGGCAGTGCAGCATATATCCAGCAAGAAAATCGGTGTTAACAGGATAAACATGGTTACTTGCTTCCAGGGCAAGTGAATCGCTCACTGAACTTATCGCTCTCTGGCTTAATCGCCACTCATAGGCATACATCAGGGTTCGTGGGTCATACTTTACAGCCTGCACTGGTAAATCTTTCCTTTGAATTACTGAGCAAGTCCAACCCCAGTCTCCCTACAAGTCCCGAGCCATCAGATTTAAAGGATAAAATTCTGATAACAAGAAGGAGAATTGCCACGTTTCCCTGTTAGTAGTTTCGCACAATAGGGGTGCGGAAAATCACTCCCGCACCACGACTCCTGATGCACCCATTGTGTTCAGGAACTTTTCACTCATCTTTATTTGTGTTGTTTATCTAAAGTGGCTGAGTGTAAGGACTGAATATGTTGCCCCTGTATCTACCAAAATTGTAACTGATTTACCTTCCATATATAACATAGAAGTGGGCATTGACTTATACGCATCGTTGTGTTATTGAACATATTGTACACACTTTGCAATCATAGCACTCAACGTAGAGGTCCGACATGTCTCAGTGTCCTTAAGGTTAGTAGAAGAGATTAGCATAAGCGAGTCTTCGTTGCCAAGTATAAAGGAAAGAGGCTTACCTGTGTGCCTTGTGGGCTGCCCACCTCCACCTCAGCCTTCCCCCGTCAATCACCCTGCGTCCAGCCTCCACGGCCGAGTGACGCTGTCTGTGTGGGCACTGTCTCGCTGAGTGGTCGATTGCTCTGCAAACAAAGCACCCGCCAGATCTACCTCTGCCAGCGCTTCGTCCGTGACTTCTTCCACGACCACTTCCTCTTCCATGACCTCCACCTCTGCCTCTCTCTCTTCCTGCAGCACCTCCCTCCAATGACTGGGTGACCATTCGCATCATAGTAGGTTGAGCTTCATGTGCTTGCTGTTCAATCTTTAGTTTCCACCTATCCTTCTCCTGGGTAAGCAACTTTTCAGCATGTATCGCCTGTTGTTCTATCAAATCCAGCTTTCCCATGTCCCAGGTAATACATGTGTCTTTTACCTTTTTTCGCGATTTCTTCCTTCATTCCATTGATGAAACTGTTCCTCAGGTGTGCCTCATTCGGCGTGATTTCTGCTGCCATTATCTCGTCAGGTGGTCTCATTCCACTATGGGCATTATGGATTTCTGTGAGGTGCGTAAGGTACTGGGACACTGTCTCAACTTCCCATTGTTTACACATTGCTACTTTGGTCATTTTCATTCCCACTGGGAATGCCTCCCTACAGGCGGTTGCCAGCGCTGCAACAAAAGCATTAACGTCTCTGTTCTGCTCTGCTTGCGGGTTGGCGACTCTGGTATTGACATTTGCAGCTGGCCAGGTATCCTTGATTTTGCTGACATCGGCACCTGGACTTCGTCCCAGGAGACGGCTTACGTGGAACTTCCACCAGGTGCCTCCCATAGGGGTCTGCAGGTCTCGGAGGGCAGTCATTAAGGTCAAGATCTGAAACAGACTTATGACGCTGTACAGCTTCGTTACTTTGTTTTCCGCACGCGTCTGCATGTGCACTGGTGGTTGAACGTGTATTTGATCTATCCTTTACTTGAGATTTCCTTTCATTGATATCAACCTCAGCCTTCCCCATGTTATAAGCACTCCAATTCATAGGTTCTATTTTTCTCTTCCTTTTCTCCTTCTCTCTCTCTTCCTACCTCAAGCTCAACATTTCCAGCTGTCTTTTACTAAAATTCCTCCCTCCGGAAAAACACATTCCTTGACTCACAATTCTAACTGCTTTACACATTCTGGGCAGTAATTATTTAGCATATATTTTATTTTTGGTTCCCCATTCCAAGTCCTGTGTGTACTCACCCTTTGTTTGCTCTTGCTGGAGCCCATTTTTAGTGAAACTGGAAAAAATGTTCAGCTCTCTCTCCCTCTCTGCCTCTCTCGTGGTAAAAGTACATATTCCCTTTTGACTTGCTTTTACCTCCGAAGATCCCCTCTTGCATTGGGCGAGTCCGCCTCAATGCCTTGGTTTTCGTAAACCAAGAAACCACCTGCCCGTTATATCTTAGGCGAGTCCAACTCGGCCAGTGGTGGTTCCAAGTCTAAAATGACCCTTAAACTTGCTCTCTCCTGAACACACGAGAGACGGTAATCCTCTTCCCTTGGGGTTGTACTCTAATACCACGCGAGAGTTCACTGAACCCTTTTTTCTGTGTTATTTATTCTCTTGTAATGACTCTCTGTGTCGGATTACTTAAACCACGACTCTTCCCCCGAGTTTCTTCGATTCGATCCCACGGCGCTGGGGTGATCCACAGATTCACAGTCCTCTCACCGAAAGGGGCCAAGTCAGTGTTCAACATGAAGTGAACGACCTTCGAGGTGCAGGTGCCTATACCTCCTGGGAATCTTCCGAATCTCACCAAGTCGCGGGATCCCGGACGACCCCCAAGTTTATTGTCGTGGAAATTAAATCGACTTGACTCAATTATTAGCAAAAGCAAAGAAAAGGTCTTTATTTAAAAATCCTGCAGGATTTTGACTCATTACACTAAGTCAGATGCCTCAACGCAAAGAGTACTGAAACATTATACAGACGCCTGCCTTATAGTGTTCCTTATCACACTCTCAAGGGCAAAGACTGGGATAATTCAAGTTGTTATCCTCTCATCCCCTTGTCCTAGACATAACAGTTCTTCAGCTTTCACAGAGTTCGACTATCGAAAGGTCGAATTGATTGTTTACAGAAATCAAACAGAGATCAGCTAACTGTAAACCTTCATCAAAGCATCGTTTACAAAGGTCAAAACGGCATTGATTTAAAGAAAATCATTCTCTCTCAAATTTCACAATACATGGATAATTAATTTCACAGTAAATGGATAATTTTCCATCATACTTGTGAACTGCCTCTGAGCACTCTGCAAGGGTGGTATATCTTTCCTGAGATATGGGGCCCAAAACATCACACAATAATCTAAATGTGGTCTGATCAGAGCCTTATAGAGTCTCAGAAGTACATCCATGCTTTTACATTCAAGTCCTCTCAAAATAAACGTCATCATTATATTTGCCTTTGTCACCAGTCGAAACACCTGAAATGAAGAACTTATGATGGATAATAAAAAATTACCATGGAGCTACAAAAATGAACAATGATTAAAGCATGCTGGGAAATGGATCCGAGCCTTAATTAAAGTCTCTTTGCTAATCCACATGCTGCAGAATCCAGACAGGCTGCAGCTCCCTACAGACCGTTTGCAAACAAACTTGAGAGCTACAGACCCTACAATACAAACCTGGAGTTGAACTTGAATGGGATAATGGAATGTCGCCCTTGGGCCATCAATGTGCCACCCCCTGATTGGGTCTGTTTGACCAGTGTAATCCAACATGATCATTCTGTTAGCAGATCCTTCATACCTTCCCAAAAGGGGGTGAAGACTCGGAAGAATGAGATTCACCGTAAAACCCCACTTAGCGCAGTAAATTGAGAATAACCACCAAAACAAAAGATACCTTCAAGTCCATCGTATGATGGATAAATCAGCACGTGGAGCCCGGAAACGTTCTTTTGGGGTGGTATACGATCATACAGAGTTAAATTAAAGCATAAGATACATTGTAGTGTGTTTCGTTACTTTATAGTAAAATTTATTGTTCTAATATTAATTGTGTTCAATCAACAAATATTGTTGTTTCGGAGTCGACTCACAGTTCTTTTGGTGAAAATAAGATTTTAAAACACACTGTCTCGTGGTATAAAAGTTTCCTAAATATTGGTTCACCAGCAAGTTTACCTTTAGATAATCTTGGTCGAGAATACCGAAGTCTCTTTGCACTTCAGATTGAAGAATTTTCCCGCATTTAGAAAATAGTCCATGCCTGTATTCTTCTTACCAAAGTGCATGACCTCACACCATCCTCCATTGTACTCCATCTGCCACTTCTTTGCCCACTCTCCTAACGTGTCTAAACCCTTCTGCAGCCTCTCCCCTTTCGCAATGCTACCTGTCTTTCCACCTATCTTTATATCATCTGAAAAATTAACCAGAATGCCCTGAGATCATTCCTCTAGGTCATTAATTTACAAGGTAAAGAGACGATGTCCCAAAACTGAGCATTGTGTAACATCACATGTCACTAGCTACCACGCTGACAAGATAATTTTTATCCTCCCCCTCTGTTTGCTGCATTTTTAGCCATTTTTTAAACTTGTTGTTTCTCAATTCCACCCAGACAGATTCTACACCATCTGTCCATATTTCAGAAGTGATGGGAACTAGTTACGAGACTGCAAAACACTTTAGCATTGTCGCTAATTTATAGTTTAGACATGGACTAAAAATATGACATTGCCGATTCCACTGAGTTGTGGCGACAACCTATTCAGTTTGCATTATGGAAGAATACAAACAGTGAACCTTCTTGAGAGGACACAGACAATTTCAAATATTTGTATTCTTCCATAATACAGACAGAATAATTGGTCAAAGACACAAACTGTCGCCAAATTCCAGTGGAATTGACAATGTAAGATTTTTACATTATTTTGTTTTTATTTGTATATGAAGAAGATACAAGTATATGAAGAGATATAAGTGGGTCAAATGGACAACAAATATTGATGCATGGAGCATAGAATGGAAAATGTGTCTGTGTTCACATATATTGGCAGTTTAATGGAAACGCAGGAATTATTTCAATGGAGAGAATCGAATGAGGGACAGAGGAATCAGGCACCTGGATCACACACAAAAAAATTGTGTACAGCAAAGTTTTAGAGAGGCCAGACAAATGTTGAAACGTTTTTGAAACAGAATTCATTCAGAAGTAGGAAATATTTTCTAAAGTTTTAAAGGGTACTGGTGAGACCACATCGAAAGAGCTATGGCAATAATGATATGCAAAGATACACACAGTGCTCCTCGTAGTACAGGAACAGTAACGTTTTTTTTTTCAGAGAGAGTTACAGGATTTTGAACAAGTGACACTGAAGGGACAAAGGTTTCAATGCAAGTCAGGATGCAATACGACCTTGGAGATTATATTCTTCACCACTTGATGCTCACAAACTATGGAAATGGTGAGACTATTTTCTGTTTTCAAGAATTAAAGTGATAGAGTCTTATGGCACACAAACAGGCCATTCAGCGCAATATGTCTACACCAGCCAGAATACACCAAACTACATGAATGAAAGTTACCTCAAGGTGCATGGCCGACTCTGCTGTAGCATTTTGTGCTCATTCAGCTGCTGATTAAATGCTGCATTAACTTGTGTTTATTCGTGACCTGGGCTGTCAGTTGGCCTTTTTTTCAATGTATTCACGAAATGGTGTCTGCAAATATATCACAGTACTTTCAAAGGCCGCAACAAGCTCATCAGGTCAATAAACACGGTTACATTGTTCAATTATTATTATGAAATTGGATTTTTCAAAAAATCATTTGGGATTTTAATGGAGCTAGTTCAACATTAATTGCCAGTGAGAAGTTCCAGTCCCGTTGGTGTTGGCCCATCGAAGTGGCTGTTGGGAGAGAATGCCAGCTATGCATCTCATGTGCCAGTTTAGATGGGAGTAAGTATTACTGCTGGTGGACGTATTGGTAAACAAGCCGCCATGCTGTGATGAACAGTTGACAGAAAAACGCAGGAAATCTGACACTTTGTCAAAGTGAATGTGTGACAAGGATATTATTCTGCCGATAAATACCAACCTTACAACGAGAAGTCTATACAATAATGAAGGAAAGTTGGTTTCTATGATGTTGGTGTCCTTAAAATAATGGTGTCAAATAGCCGGAATAATGTTGGTGGGCTTATTGACTGAAACTTACACTGATCATATGACTTATCTAGGATATTTTCAGGGATGGCCGGGCTGTCCTCGTCTTAGAATGTACTGATGCTCCATGAGATGACGCTGATTTGTAATCTCCCCACTTACTGAAGACAGTTCGATGGAACAAACCAACAATTACCATTAGGTCGTGCTTCTCAATATATCATGGAATCGTATAATAAAGAAGATGCCTATCAAATCTGACACCATCAAGTGCTGATACAAGTACTTTGTCAGTTTCCTTCCTCAACCACCCTCACAGGCAATGCATTCCAGAAGCATATCACCCTCTGGATTCAAAATAGATTTCACAAATCGTCACTCAATCTCTTGTCTTTCACTTCAAATGTTTATCCCCTTGTATTTAACCGTTTGACTAAGGGGAACAACTGCTGTCTGTTCACTCTGTCTATACCTCTCTTGGTGTTATACACCTCTGTCAGGTTCACCCCATAACCTTCTCTACTCCAAAATAAAGCAAAAGCAAAGCTAGCCTATCTTCATGGTTTGAGTAGTCTCTTGTTTTGTTGTTCTTTCAAAGTGAAGCCTCTCACATTTTGCAGTGTTAAGATTTTTGGTCATTGTTCTAGCCATCTGAACAATCTTGTATCCGTCTGTAACCTAACACTTTCGCCCTCACTGTGAACAACGGGAATAATAATTGTGTCATTCACAACATTGCTTAACATGCTCTAACTCCCACCCCATCTCCCACATTCTTATCATCAACGTGAATGAATATCAGAAACAAAACTTGATTTTCTACCTGTTCTACAGTCGTTGTTTTAGAGGAAGTATTGATAATTCCAGTCTATAGTTTTCCCTCTTTTGGTAAATTTGCAGCATGATGCAGGAGAGGGCTTTTATTAGGGAGCCACAAATACTATTTTGGACATAAACTGAATTCTGCTTTTATACTCCGGCCGTCTGCATGTATTATTCATAAGGCTTGTACATCATTAATCATCGACTCGCTTTTGGCACTGTGCACTGCAAGATTTCCATTTCATGTGTGCCTGCAGATCGTTCTTTATAACATTCGCTGCAATCGCGTCAGAGCACAGGGAACTTTTTTTAATCTGCGGGATGGACGTAGGCTCATTCATGAAGGTTGTTTGAAATAACTAAGGTGATGAGGATAAAGATTCAATTAAATTCTGCATTATAAGCATGCAGTCGAAGATCAAATCACATTCTCATTTCTACGTTGAATTGGAAGCAAATTCATAGAAAAACAAAACGCCCACCGTTCTGGATATTGTTTAGTGTCATAAAATTACATGATGTTGAGTTAATGAATTAGAGAGTAAAGAAAATGTCTGCATTTGATGGAGATACAGAAATGTAGAGTGGATGTACAATATGAACAAGAATCCTGTAAATAAAAGAAGTACGAGAAACATTTTCCTAATACTCAAAGGAAACCAGACCCCAGTTTTACTTCACAGTGATGTTTGGTTGTCCATCAATCTCAGTTTTCCAACTGCATGGTATTGCCTGCCACAGATGGTCCATCTGACACACCACTTCCTCCCCTTCCTATTCTTTCCTTACCCACCTACTTCCCTTGCATTGCCCCTTCTGCTGTGACATATCCTTCCACTGACCATCTTCCTTCTCACTTCTCGCACTGTGTATCACACCATTTCGCTATCACTCCCACTTTCCCTGACTCTCCCTTTCGTTTTTTGCTCTCACACGAAATGCTGATAATTCCTGACTTCTGTGTGCTACTGCATGTCATCAGTGAATGGTGCGTTTGAAATGATCACTGTCCGACAGCAACAGAAAACAGCATGTTTGCCACTGTCTGATGCGCCGTGAACAGAATGGCTTTGTTAACTATTAGTACAGAGTGGAGTTTCTTCCTGTCCCTCTATCACAACAATTAACCAAACAGCCTCACCACCAACAGGACAAACATATTAGGACTGAATTGGAAGTCCATGTATCAATTTTCTTTTGTATATTGTGAGGGATATTTTTCAAACAAACAGTATTTTTGTCTTTTGCTCCTTGTTCTTTCATCTGTTCTTCCAATATAATTTGAGGTGAGATCAGAGTGACTTCCCTTTCAATCGAAGCAGGACTTGACTGAGCGTGGGATCAATGACCCTGAGCAAAACTGTGATTAATGGGAATTAGAGAACATTCTGTACTGGTTATGCGAACAATGGGAAAACAATCTCTACAAGTTATCTTCCAAATTGCATGCCATCCTGACTAGGAACAAATTTGCTGTTCCTTCACTACCAGTTGTTAAAACATCTTGGAATGTGCCTACAAGCAGCTCTGTGTGTATGTGTATCACTTGGACAGAAGAGATTCAAGTAGGCTGCTCTCGGTCGCCTTTTCCAGAGTGATTGTGTTTGACACATAAAATCTGCCAATGCTAGTTCCATCCAAAACCTATGGATGACTGTGCCCTGTACCAATATATCTCATGTTTACGCATTTTCATCTAAAGTTTCAGAAATGTAAGTCCTTGTTGAATGCGTATGACCCTAGTGACACCAGGAGTAAATATGACATTGAGGTAATGATTGGGATCCTTAATTCAATTGGTTACTAAAAAATGATTGATCATGTGATTCATGGTCACTGAATTCAACATTTTCATGGTGATTTATGACACGGAAAATGTTATTAATATTTAGGGCTCTGTCAAATAAAAAGCTTTTAATTTTTCATTCAATGACCATAACCAAATACATGAGAGTTGACTGAAATGGCAGCCTCACTGCTCCCTTTCATATCAGAAACATATCCACACTCCAAAACAAAAAGGAAGTTCGAAGTGCTGGAAAACTTCAATAAGTCCAGCAGCATCTGAGCAGAAAGAGAATTAACGTTCTGAGACCAATATGACTTGTTCAGAACAGGGTCATGTTCGTCTCAATGTGTTAACTCTCTTTCACTCTCAAGATACTGAATCATCAGCTGTGTTTCACCAACTATTTCCACTTGTATTTGAGATTTCAAAGTTCCTTCATATACGCTAGCACAGTGACATACTTGGGTGCGTGGCAAGGTGGCTCAGTGGTTAGCACGGCTGTCTCGAAGCACCAGGGAACCTGTGCTCAATTCCATCCTTGGGCCACCATCTGTAATGAGCTTTCGTATTCTTCACGTGACTGCAAGTGTTTCGTCCTGGTGTTTCTGATTCCTCCTAATTGACCATGAAAAATTGTTCATCTGCATCTTGCTTTAACTATGGGAGATAGGTGAATCGTATAGAACGTGGATCTGGGTGCAATGTTCTTCAGAGGATCAGCGTCAGCTGATGGGCCGAATGTTTTATTTAAACACTTTAAAATTTTATTTTATTATTATAACAAAGGCGGTGGTTACTGGGGCCAACATCTCTGTATCAGTACGTAATGAGCTAAATTTCTACTGATGTCGTTCCCTATTCTTTCCATGGTCCTGCACATTGTGTTATCCATGTCGTGGTTTTTAATTCTGAATATTCGGTGCATCAAAGAGCCAGGAGGGGACATGAGAAGTCGTTGGTAGATTGGGTCAAGGAAAACCCGAAGGCTTTCGGTAACTATATCAGGAATACAAAGATGACTAGAGTAAGATAAGGGTCTATCAAGTGTGGTAGTGGGAAGTTGTGCTTGGAGTCAGAAGATTAGCTTGGCCAATTCACCTAACCTGCACATCTTTGAACTGTGGGATGGAATACACACAGACCTGGGGAAAATATGCAAACTCCACACGGAGTATTGCCTGAGGTTGCAATCAAAACAGACCCCGAGCACTGTGAAAGTGTAGTGCTAATCCCTAACCCACAGAGCCACATCAGCAATCAGCATTCTATCTCAGTTTCGTTGCTCTGCTTTGCATTTCATTCTGTCTACCAGAAAGCGTGATGGTGATTGGGGAATTATCGTTGTATTCCCCTCAAATCTCCACAGCCTTTTCTGTCTCCTCAGTAATGTTATTTTCATTCGTCCCTGGCTCATTAATCCATTGGTTTTAAAGAAACAAGGTCTTTGTACATGGCATTTTTTTTTTCTTGAACTGAAGCAAAAACATGTAAATCTCACTGTTTTAAAGCGAATAAAACAGCAATAGGTTGCTTGCCAATTAAAGAAAAACCTGAAGCGCAACTCGTGTGTTGACATTACAGTGTTGCCTTCAGACAGTAGTTAGAGTCATGTCCAGAACTATCCAAGTTTCCTCTGTAAGACCAGGGCAACTCTGCCCAGGAACAATCTTTTGGTTGGCAGTTTTTCTAGCGGAGGAGAGAACAACACAATAACAACAAATTGATTTTGTGATTTTTGGGGCTGCAAGCCATTACAACATTGTATGTGAGCAACACGGCAAAATCATCTAACCTGCGAAAAGAAAACATCCATCAGTTCCCCCTACCACCGCACCCCACACCCCCCACCTCGGCACGGACTAGTGATGTCTACGTCCAATCCAGTCCAGTCCAAATTCACCTGCACTTCCACACACATTATGTACTGCATCCGCTGCATCCGATGTGGCGTCCTCTATATTGGGTAGACAGGCTGCCTACTTGTGGAACGTTTCAGAGAACACCTCTGGGACACCCGGACCAACCAACCCAACCACGCCGTGGCTCAACACTTCAACTTCCCCTCCCACTCCACCAAGGACATGCATGAATCCTCCATCGCACAACACGATGGCTGGAGGAAGAGCGCCTCATCTTCCACCTAGGAACCCTCTAACCACAAGGGATGAACTCAGATTTCTCCAGTTTCCTAATTTCCCCTCCTCCACCTTATCTCAGTCCCAATCCTCGAACTCAGCACCACCTTCCGAACCTGCAATCTTTTTCCTGACCTCGCCGCCCCCACCCGCACTCCGGTCTATCACCCTCACCTTAACCTCCTTCCACCTATCGCATTTCCAACGCCCCTCCACCAAGTCCCTCCTCCCTACCTTTTATCTTAGCCTGCTTGGCACACACTCCTCATTCCTGAAGAAGGGCTCATGCCCGAAACGTCGATTCTCCTGCTCCTTGGATGCTGCCGAACCTACTGTGCCTGACCACATGAAGATAACAGATTTCCTTCCACGAAGGACACAACTAGTTAGGTGTTTGTTTTTATTTGACAATTCACAAACTTTCATCAAATTGTTAATCAAAATACTCCATTGAATTCAAATTCCACCATCTGATGAGGGGGGATTCAAGTCCAGGTCTGAGTCATTAGCTGGGTCCCTGGATTAATAGACTCGAGATAATAGCACTAGACCATTGCATCCCCAGCATCTATACTGGTAATGGTAGTGTTGCCGTTATTGTGACTGAGGTACAAAAAATTATGCAGTTAAATTATCAACTATTTCCATGGAGAACAGAATCGGTAATATTTCAGGTCACAGGGACTGTGCAGAGGTGCAATGATTTTTCAGCCAGGAATAGAAACTGAAGCGAGAAAGCCATTTCTTAACTCTGAGTGGGTGTGACATATATACAGAGATTTGACTTGTTCCCATCACTGGAAAGTCAGAGGAGATTTCCTGGATGGTTTTCTTGGGTTTGTGTTATCAGCTACTGCAATGATTTAGGGAAACCTGAGGGTCTGGTTCCCCACTCTGGACAAGGTTTTTGTACTGCATTTAGAGAGAGTCTGGGTCTGCAGAGACTGCATAGGAAGGAGCAGTCTCAATGTTGTACCTTTTCCTTGTGCAAAGTGTGAAGCCAGTTCATTTCAGCAGTGACGTCACAGAGCTGTGAAACCTCCATCAGCACAAACTGTAGTCTCAGACCAGTGAGAGGACAGTACTCAAAATGCCCATCAACTGTTTTGATTCTGGAACTTTCCAGGCAGATGTGGGTGAAGTATTCATTTTGCCAGAGTGTGATCCTCTCATGTACTCACAAGGTGACAGAGGCCATCTCCGTCCGGTGAGGTGAATATGATGGTTCTGTCTCCACAGAGGAAAGAACAGAAAAATCTTCCCGAAATGTTAGGGAATATGGTGACTGACGAATATGTGATACTGCAAGAAGTTAGAATTATTAAAGAGGAAGTAATGAGGAATAAAATAACAAAGCTCATTGTATTTAATATTTTGTAAGTTGCTGGACTAAATGAGTTATGAATTTAGAGGGCTACAGAGTTAGGGCTGGAGAGTTGTGCTTGCTGGGTAGCTCTTTCGGGAGCAGGTACAGACACGATGGGTCAATGACCTAAATCTGTACTGTTAATTCCTTAACTCTATGAGGGAGGGCAAAGTATGTCAAAGCTTTTTGTTCTATGGAAAGGATCCTGCAGACTTGGAAGTAGCTACTGTGACCACAAACATTTAAAACAGGAGCGAGATGCAAAACAGCATACCAACTGATGAATAAATCGATGTCAGTTGAGAGGGCAAATTTTAGAATTTTTTTTAGTAATTCATAATAACTAGATCTTTGGAGAATAATTATATGATTTGCGGAGTCAGACTAGATTTTAGAAAGTGAAATAGTTTTTGATAAACCACTTGGAGTTGTGAAGGATGTTGATTGCGACATCGACAAATGAGAGCCAATGGGAAGAGTGTATTTGAATTTTCAGGAGGCTTTTGAAAGATGAGTGAAGAACGTTAGAGTCCTTGTATAAGGAGTGAATATACTACATGATTTGGGAATTAGATAATGGGGAGAATACAGAGAGTAAGATTCTGCTCTGGACTAAAGGTCATTGCACATAGGGTATCCCATGTATCAGTGCATGGAGCACTGCTGTTCACAAGCCAAATAAATGATTTGAATGCGAGCAACAAATATAGTTCTTTTCATTTTGTATTTATTAGAAGATGAGAGGTTGGGAAGTGCAGTTATCACTTACACAATTCACACTAGCCAGCAAGTAATCAGGACAGTAAATGGTACGTTGTCCCTCATTATAAAATGATTCAAGTGTTGGAGTAAATTCAACTTCCTGCAGTTGTAGAGTGTTGCTTGGACAGTATTTTGGCCACTGAGTACAGATTCTCTCTCCTTTAGAAGGATTGATTACATTGCGACTGAGATAGTGCATAATACTTTCACCAGACTTATTCCTGGGATGATGGTACCGTGAGGAAAGTGTGAGGAAAATGAATGTTTAATACGTGGCGCTGAGAGCGAATAACAGGCTTTTACTATTAAACTTGAAGATTAGAGACTAACACTCATTTTGTCAAGAAAAAGACAGTGATCATGTGAAACATTATATTTTTTCCATGAAATTTGATTCCCAATAGTTCACATACCTGCCCAGAGCCCCCATGTTGGTTGAGAGGCAGCTCCAGGCTCAAAATGATCTCTCACCGTCTCAGTTGGTGTGAGAACCTGCACTGTTCACAAATCTGTCAGCAGCCACAATACCTTATTCCTAAAAGAGTTAGCCAGTCCCACCAGGTTGTAACCTCCATCCAAATGCCAGTCTGACTTCTAGGAGACCGAAGCTTTTTCCTTGAGACTTGGCACAAACTGCCACTTTCCCTTCTGACCTTCAGAAAACCAAGATAAAGTAACACGTGTACCACTGGCAACGGACCCAGGAGGAACAACATAGAGCTATGTATCGTTGTAGTCTGTGCTCCGCTGTTTGTCATGTTGGGGCATCAATGACATCTTCGTATTTCTGCAAATTTGACTTGACAGGCTGAATGGCCTCTTCCTGGTCTCATGGACGAGGCTCAAAGGTCTGACTTGGCAACTCCTGGTTTATTTCACTCCTTTCCTCCTCGTGTAATAGGCAGGAGGGACTGAATGGGCTATCCCTGTTCATAATCAATAGTTTCAATGGGTTGAATATATTCAGTTGAAACCAGCTTGAGGTGCTGAATGAGCTCCTCTTATTTAATTGTGGAACACTAGAAAGAGAAAGTTCTAGTAAGACTGTTACATGCATGTTACCTTCACTTTAACAACACAGTTTGGATGCTATTCAGATCTTGCTGCACATGGACACGGACTGCTTCAGCAGTTGACTCGTGACAAATTATTCTTAATATTGTGTGATCTTCAGAGAACATCTCCACGTCTGACCGTAAGATGCGGGAAAGAAGTTGAAACAGCTGAAGAAAGCTACCTTGAGGATGCAGGCAGAGATATCCTGTGACCAATCACAAATATCTTCCCTTGTCCTCTGAATGCCTGTAACCAGTGGGCAGTTTACAGTTCATTCCCATATATCTCTCACATATGTCTGGTAAGGCCCCTGAGATTTCTCCAACTTCAAACATTCTAGTATATCCAATACCTCCACTACTCTGATATGACTGTCCCCAAGATATAACCACTCATTTCCTCAAATTCCCATGAATTCATGTCTTTCCACACTGTAAACATAGAGGAGAAATATTTGTTGAGGACATCGTCTATCTCTTACGGTACGACACATATATGTCCACTTTGGTCTTTGAGAGGTCCTATTCTCTCCCTCGTTAATGTTTTTCCTTTAATATACTTAAAGCGCCACTTTGGATTCACCCTGATCTTCTCAGTCAAGGTTATCTCGTTCCACCATTCGCCATCCTGATTTCCTTCTTCAGTAAACTCCAACATCCCCTTTACACCTCCAGGGATTTCCTTGATTCCAGCTGCCTCTACCTGAGCCACGCCTCCACATTTTGTTTGGTCAAAGCCGAAACATTTCTTGTCATTCAGAGTTCCTCATTCCTGTCAACTTTGCTTTCACCCTCACAGGAACATATAGATCTTAAACTCCCACTTGCTGAAGGTCCCTTTGCTTGCAAGAAGACTATTCTAATCAAGCCCTGCAAACTCCTGTCTGAGTGCATCAAAATTAACATTGTCCCAATTTAGAACTTGAATCTGTGGACCAACATCTTTTTCCCTCTCCATAACTATTTTAAACTCAATAGAACTATGGTCACTGGTCCCAAAGTGCACATCTCCTGTCACCTCACTCACCTGTCCTGACCTATGTCTTAAGAGTAGGTCAAATTTTGCCCCTTCCCGATTAGGACCCTCTATATACTGCTTGACGGAAGTTTCCTGACGCACTTACTTGATTCCATCCCATCAAATCCCTTAATGCTCTGGCAGTTCTAGTCTGTGTTATAAAAATTAAAACCCCTGTTATGATAACCCGAATGTTCCGGCAAGTGTCCCCAATCTCTGTATATATTTTTGTTCCTGTAATTCCTGTTAACTATTTGGGGGTCTATATTACAACGCCATTAATGTCACCATCCCCTTCTTTTGTCTTAGTTCCACCCACAAAGCCTCATTGGATGATTCGTAAGTTCGTTTATCTCTGATCACTGCTGTGATACTCCCCTTAATCAGCAATACCACTCCCCTCCACTTTTTCCACCATCTCTGTCCTTTATAATGCACTTTACCCTGGTACATTAAGCTGTCAGTCTTATCCATCCCTCAGCCATGCTTCTGTAATAGCTACTCTATCCAGCACCGATTACCTATCAACACCTTGAACTCATCAGCACTACCTGTCAAATTAATGCATATTAATCAACAGATATTCCTTGCTCCCTATCTTATCTCAGCCTGACCTGTCTCTTCAATGTACTATTTCTGAATACTGTATCTCCTTCCAGCCTTATATTTGCCTCCCTGCTCTTGTGGATACCATCTCCTGCCAATCTCGTTTAAACACTCCCTTGTCGGACTAGCGAAACTGGCTTCGAATATACTGGTCCTCTCTCCAGTGCATGTGTCACCAGTCCCTCTTGAACAGGTCAACTCTGTCACAGAAAAGTTCCCAATAATTTAGAATTATGAATTCCTCCCCCTGCACCAATTCTTTAGTCACATATTTATCTGCCATATACTGCTATTCTTACCTTCACTAACTCATGACACTGGAAGCAATCAGGAGATTACCACTGTCGAGGTCCTGGTTTTTAACTTTTCTCCAAGATGCCGGTAATCATTCTGTCGAACCACATTCCTTTGTCTACCTGGGTCATTTGTGCCAACGTGCACAATGATTTCTGGTTGCTCCTCCTCCCCCTTGAGAACATTCAGCAGCCACTCAGAGACATCTGGGACCCTGACACCTGAGAGGCAACGTACCATCCTGGATTCCCGTCTGATGCCACATATTCTCTGATCTGTCCCTCTAATAATCTTCTATCCCTGAGACCCTGTTTACCTTTATCCTTTCCTGCTGCTCCCCAGAGCCAGTCGTAATGCAACCAACCTGGCTACTGCTGCTTTCCCCTGAACAGTCATTTCCTGACAGCCATCCCCCATCTGCCAATACACACAAAATCAGAATCCAAAATGGTATCGAGAATATATTTGTTTTCGAGAGGAATGGCCACAGGGGATTCCTGCACTCCTTGCCTACTCCCTTCGCCATTCCTGGTGTTCGCCCAGCTACTCTCTGCCTGGACCACGACTGGAAGTAACGAACGCCTATTGGATTAAATTGCGTTTATTTAAATGCAGCAGGGCTGACAGGTAAGGCTGATGACCTCAGGGCGTGGATCTTTACATGGGACTGGGATATTTTAGTCTTTACAGAAACATGGGTGTCTATAATATATATCTGTCATTGTTTGATCCTATCC
>NC_057754.1:13349427-13357004 GCF_004010195.1 Chiloscyllium plagiosum | reverse complement strand
ATCTGCCATATCCTGCTATTCTTACCTTCACTAACTCATGACACTGGAAGCAATCAGGAGATTACCACTGTCGAGGTCCTGGTTTTTAACTTTTCTCCAAGATGCCGGTAATCATTCTGTCGAACCACATTCCTTTGTCTACCTGGGTCATTTGTGCCAACGTGCACAATGACTTCTGGTTGCTCCTCCTCCCCCTTGAGAACATTCAGCAGCCACTCAGAGACATCTGGGACCCTGACACCTGAGAGGCAACGTACCATCCTGGATTCCCGTCTGATGCCACATATTCTCTGATCTGTCCCTCTAATAATCTTCTATCCCTGAGACCCTGTTTAACTTTATCCTTTCCTGCTGCTCCCCAGAGCCAGTCGTAATGCAACCAACCTGGCTACTGCTGCTTTCCCCTGAACAGTCATTTCCTGACAGCCATCCCCCATCTGCCAATACACACAAAATCAGAATCCAAAATGGTATCGAGAATATATTTGTTTTCTAGAGGAATGGCCACAGGGGATTCCTGCACTCCTTGCCTACTCCCTTCGCCATTCCTGGTGTTCGCCCAGCTACTCTCTGCCTGGACCACGACTGGAAGTAACGAACGCCTATTGGATTAAATTGCATTTATTTAAATGCAGCAGGGCTGACAGGTAAGGCTGATGACCTCAGGGCGTGGATCTTTACATGGGACTGGGATATTTTAGTCTTTACAGAAACATGGGTGTCTATAATATATATCTGTCATTGTTTGATCCTATCCTCAACCCACAAAGCGTCATCTGAAAACCCTTCCAAGATATGATCCGTCCTTACTGCACTCATTGACTCCATAACTAATAATGCAACACCACCTTCTCTTTTAGCCCTCCCCTCTGCTGCCTATAGGTCTTGTACCACAGAATATTGAGTTTTCAGCCCTGACCTCCTTCATACACATCCATGTGATGGCAAAAATGTCCACTTCCCCATGTCACCTCGTTCCCTTATCACATCTGTCGGTCTGATAATATTCCCACATTAAGGAAAGGGACATCCAGTCTGGAATATAGCACCTGGAATACTCTGTACCTCAGAGTTATATAGTCATTTACTGTTTGTGATCAAGCTGCCTTTCCATGAACTTAAACTGTAACTCTGGGACTGAATGAATAATTATTGAATTGTAATTTCTTTTTTAATTAATGTGTTAATCAAATGCAACTTTACAGAACTGAACAGTCAGCTCCACATACAATAAATTCCTGATGACTAATTCGCTGCTCAGTGTGCAGGAGGGGTCAGCCCTCAGTAAGGGAGAAGGTGGGGACTGCAGATGCTGGAGATCAGAGTCTAAAAGTGTGGCACTGATAAAGCACAACGGGTAAGGCAGCATCCAAGGAGTGGGAGAGTGAAAGCTTTGGGTATAAGCCCTTCATCATGAAGGCATTGATGTATTCACATGTTTTTCCATTCCATGATTCACAGGATATTTGGAACTGTACTTTTTCAGGAAGGCAGCACTACATATAGCCCTGAAATGGAAAACAGTCAATCAGTTGGTTGGAAAGGGAGTAGACAAAGTGGGGTGAAGTACAGACTGATTGAAGTACAAACATTAGGATAGATAAGTCTCCTGGACGAGACAGGAAGCACCCGAGGTTGCCAGAGGAAGTGAGGGGAGAGATTGCTGCGCCTTTGGCGGTGATCATTCCGTCCCCACTGTCCACTGAATTATTGCCCGATGAGTGGACGGTGGCCAAAGTTATTCCCTTGTTCAGGACAGGCACCATAGATAATCCTGCGAATACAGACCAGTCAGTCTTACTTCTGTATTGGGAAAAGTATTGGAGAAGACTCTAAGAGACAGAATTTATGATTACTTGGAAAATCATAGTTTGATTAGAGATAGCATGGCTTTTTAAGGGGCAAGTCATGCCTCACGTAACTTATTGAATTCTTTCAGGATGGGATCGAGAACATTGATAAAGGTAGAGCAGTGGATATGATGTACATGGATTTTAGCAAGGTGGTCGACAAGTTAGCCTAAGATCGGCTCATTCAGAAGGTAAGGAGGTGTGGGATACAGGGAAACAGGGAAATCTGTGTGTGTGGATGCAGAATTGTCTGGCCCGTAAAAGGCAGCGGGTAGTAGTACATGGAAAATATTCAGCCTGGAGATTGGTGAACAGTGGTGCCCTGCAGGAATCGGTTCTGGGACTGCTGTTCTTCGTGATTTTTATGAATGACTTGGATGATAAAATGAAAGGGTGCTTTAGTAAGTTTTACGATGTAATAGATTTTTGGAGTTAAGGATAGAGGGGAGTGCTGTTGTAGGTAGTAATGGGAAATTCACAGAGTGCAGAACTGGGCTTATAAATGGCAGATGGAGTTCAACCTGGATAAGTGTGAAGTGGTTCATTTGGGAGGGTCGAATTTGAATGCAGAATACAAGTTTAAAGGCAGAATGCTTGGCAGTGTGGAGGACCATAGGGATCGTGTAGTTCATATCATAGGATGCTCAAAGTTGCCACTCAAGTTGATAAGATTATTAAGACGGATCATTAGCAGGATATTGAGTTTAAGAGCCACGAGCTTATGCTGCAACGCAAAAAAGTTCTAGTGAGACTACATTTATAATCTTGTGTTCAGATCTAGTCGCCTCACTACTGCAAAGATGTTGAGTCTTTGGAGAGGGTGCTGAGGAGATTTACGAGGATGCTGCCTGGAGTGGAGGGCATGTCATCCAAAGAAAAGTTCAGGGAGCTTGGGTTTTCTCCTTGGAGCAATGAAGAATGGGAGGTGACTTGACAGATGTGTACAAGATGATGCAAGGCATAGATAGAGTGGATAGCCACAGACTTCCTCGCAGGGCGGAAATTAGATTACAGTTTAGATTAGATTACTTACAGTGTTGAAACAGCCCCTTCAGCCCAACAAGTCTACACCGACCGTCGAAGTGCAACTCACCCAGACCCATTCCCCTACAACTAACACCAGACAATATAGTGTGGTCAATTTACCTAACCTGCGCATGTTTGCATTGTGGGAGAAAACCGGAGCAAACCCACGCAGACACAGGGAGAATGTGCAAACTCCACATACAGAGTCGCTTGAGGCGGGAATTGAACCCTGATTTCTGGCGCTGTGAGGCAACAGTGCAAACGACGCTGCCACTGTGCCACCCGGGAAATGGCTATCTCGAGCGGGCATCATTTTAATGTGATAGGAAGAAGGTTTAGTGAGGATGCTGAAAATGTGTTGCTGGAAAAGCGCAGCAGGTCAGGCAGCATCCAGGGAACAGGAGAATCGCCGTTTCGGGCATAAGCCCTTCTTCAGGAATTTAGTGAGGATGTCAGAGGTAGGCTCTTTTCACAGAGAGTAGTGGCTGAGTGGAATACATTGCCAGCAGCAGTAGTAGAATCAGTTGCATTTGGGATATTTAAGTGACTATTGAATAGTCGCATGAATGATAATGCAATGGAGACTATGTCGGTTAGTCTGACCTTTGAGGAGGATAAAGGGTAGGCAGGACACCAAGGGTCGAAGGGCCTGCATTGTGCTGTACTGTTCTGTGTTTTATGTTTCGCCCAGCCTGTGGATTCTTATTAATTGTTGAATATGTGAGGGAGTGATATGTGTGTGAGATCAGGAAGTTGGGGAGGGGCGTTAGCCCAAAACTTCCACTAATGTTGTTCATAGTTACATTCACCTGAATGCCAGTACAATATGTGTGGCGTCCTACACCACGTAGGCTCCGCCAAGTTTAGTTATTAACGTGATTCTTGACTTGCCATTTGCTGCTGTTTTCTTCAATTTCAATCAGTTGGGTGACCCATGTATTAATTAATCATTTGCTATGTTTCGTGAACTGGGCAAAAATAATACGTCAACTATGATTATTTAACTGAACTATAGTCTCTGAAAACAATTAAATTGATCTATATTTATGGACCGATAATATAAACTCCAGTCAAGATTTTCGAACAGAGCAATAAAGAATGTACATTTTATCTTATATCGAACAAGCAACATGTATCTAACTCTTTTGGCGATCAGAATTACATACACAATGTCAGGATTCAAAACAATGCATTGTCACTCCAACAGTTTGAAAGCGGTTGGCTTCTGAATGATTACATGTTTAGGGTGAGCAAACGATTGAACAATCAAATAGAATTAGCGTTCTTATACATTTATACATCATCAATCAGTTTAATTTCTCACTGAAATGTCCATGCTTCAGCTATTTGCCAGCGATTTAGAAATGGATATAATTCAATAAGCACTGTGAATATTAAGCTAAATAAATGATTTGTGTTATCAAATTTTAGCGAACAACAATTTTAAAAATTTTAATTTTGAGAAGGAATGATATTTAATACGAAATGTCGACAGTGAACAAAAACGATGAGCATATTATCGTGTGAGTGATAAGTCAGACCTTTTCAAAGAGATTTTTTGCCAAAACATTGACAGATTTGTTTTAGTAATTGGAATACAAATTTTGAAATATTCATGTTCTAAGTAATAGTTAGACTTCATAATGAAGCTGACCTTGTAGTACTTGCATTTGAAATGCTTATGCTGCACCAAATAATCAGGTATTTGCGAGCATTTACAATGGGAAATAATCGGATACTGACTTTTATTCGCATCAGACACATGATAGAATACAAAACTTTAAAATTCGGGAGCAGCCATTGGCCACTGTGTGTGCACCAGCACAAGTAATGTCTCTCCATTCCAAAGCCTAACAACTCTCCTTATCTCACTCTTCGATCTTTTGCTGAAAAGGCAGTCCATTCCAAATCCTAACAACTCTCCTTATCTCACTCTTCGATCTTTTGCTGAAAATCTTGAAATTAGAAATCAATGGTGCTGTAATGACAACTAACGGAAACAGAGTAATCATGTTTTACTCTGCAACATTTTTTTCATAATTTTAAGCATCGCAATAAGTTCACGTATTTGTCTGTTCTGCTCCAGGAAGTATAAGACTTGCAAGAACTGTAACAAACACTGCATTGGATAAACAGGCAGAAAACTAACCACTGGATACATGAACAACAACTAGCCAGAAAAAAGACATAACCCACCATTACTAGTATCCCTACATACGGATGAGGTAGTATACCATTTTGACTGGGTCTGCACATTCATCTAGGACAAGGCAAACGAAGACACGCATGAGAATTCCTAGAAGTATGGCATTCCAATCGGAACTCCATCAAGAAACACATCGATTTTGATTCCAACTAACACTTTCTGAGAAAAAAAATCGGACGGGAAATCAGCAATACTGGAAGTTACATCACTGACACAAGGAAACCTAAACACTGAAATAGAAATTCGAAACAAAACACTAGCACTTCACCGGGGGCTAACTGATAATGTTCCCTAGTATAGTGATGAACCGTCTGAAAATGAACTCTCCAACTCAGCGAGCAAACTGACATCCAGAAGAAACGCAATTTCTCTCATCCTTTCTTTAACTAAATCATTCATTCCAGTTATCATTCCGATTATTTATAAGGTTATTGGTATTCTTCTGCAAACCAATGTGGTGTCTGTCTGTGTGGATGTGTGTGTGAGAGAGACCAAACAATCCTCTTGAATCTCTGAATTACTCCCCGTGCCACGTGAAAAAGAGGCAAGGATTAGGAAGGCAGTATAGCTTAACATGTTGTTAAAAAGCTAGTTCAGGATTGATGGTTTCAGATTTTTGGATCATTTGGAATTCTTTCAGGACAGAAAAGACAGGTTGCATCTTAACTGGAGGAGCAGCAAAGTCCTTGTGGGGAGGTTTGCAAGTGCAAGTCGAATGGATTCAAACTAATTAAGCAGGAGTGTGGGAACCAAAACAGCAGCTCAGTAACCGAGTAGAAGGTCGAGGTGAACAGGACATCAGGCACAGCCAGTCTAATGACCACGCTGAGGGAAGGAATCATATCAGTTCACATTGTGAGATGTAAGTTGGAATAAATGATAGGGAAGAGTTGCAGATTTATCAGGGATTCACGAATAAGGATGGAGAGTGTGGGGGCTGTGAGCGATTGAGATGTGTGAGATCAGGAAGACTGTGCACAAGAAAATATTAAAGGGGAAAGAGTTCGGGGTGTAGTGGGGTGGGGAATTCTGTGATAAATAATTGGCTCCAAAAAACAGGAAAGCTTGCTTTCTGTCAACGTGAATACCTGGGAAGGAATTTATTATGCTTCAGAGAACTAGAACCCTCATAGCTAAAAGTCTGCATTATATTAAAGGAGAAGCTATGTCCATAGCATTGCTGTAGCTATAATAATGGTGGGAAAAGTGCTCGTGCTGTTGTTGGACAATGCTTGCAATGAGCATGTGAATTATCCTAGATGTTCCCAGAGATGCCCTCGGTTGAGTAAGTGCATTGTGAGAACTTGCATGAGATGATGTTGGTTTGTAATCTCACCACTTACTGAGTCCAGTCAAAGGAACAAACCCGCAACTGCCATTGCTCATTGCCTCCGAATATATCAGAGTCTTCATGGCTGCCACCGCATAGAATCATGCAACAAAGAAAAGGTCTATCACGTCTGCACCAGCAAGTGCACATCCAAAGGCTTCTTAAACGTTTGTGAGGTTACCTCCCTCAACGACCCTCCTGGACAATGCATTCCAGATTCATACCACCCTCTCAGTTCGAAACACATTCCACAAATCCTCTCTCAATTCCCTGCCTTTCACTTCAAAAATACGTCCCTTTGTTATTGCCCTTTTGACTAAGGGAAACAGCTTCTGCCTGTTCAGCCTCTCCATATCCCTTTTGCACTTGTACACCTGTACCATATTCCCTCCTCAACCTTCCCTGCTGCAAAGGGAAAACGAGTAAATTTAGCCCTCCCCATTCATAGTTTGAGTACTCACTTGTCTTATTACTTCTGACATGCATCATCCCACATTTATCAGTGTTAAATTTCATCGGCCATTTATCTGGTTATCTGAATAATCTGTTTCTATCCTCCTGTAGCTTAACTCTTTCCTCCTAACTGCGAGCCACCCAGCCCAGCTTTGTGTCATCCACAACATTGTTTATCATTCCACCGCCACCGGCCACCCACATCTTCCACATTCTCACCATCATCATTTATGAATATCACAAATCAACCGTGATTTCCTTCCTGTTGTCCAGATCTTATTTAGAGGAAGATTTGAGAATTCCAGTCTCTGGCTTTTCTTATTTTGGTCAATGTGCAGAGTGATGTGGCTAACATCTTCTATGAGGAAGCCACAAATAACATTTTCGACACAGAGTTGAATTCACCTTTTACACTTTGCCCATCTGCATGTTTTAGCCATAAAGCATGTAAATAATTTAGGATGAACTAGTTTTTGGCACCTTGCACTGGAACATTAGTATTTTGGAGGCACTGTTCTTTGTTACATTCACTGCAATATCCAGAAAAGAAGAAACTTTTCATCTGCAGGATGGACACAGACTAATTCATCGTTTATTTAAATCAGCCAGTGTGAGGAGATAAATATGCAATTAAATTATATGTTATGGACAAACTGCGCAAGATCAAATCATATTGTCATGTCTACCTTGAATTGGAAGCAAATACATACTG
>NC_057754.1:13345957-13347139 GCF_004010195.1 Chiloscyllium plagiosum | reverse complement strand
CAATTTGCTTCCCTCCCTCACTTTCACCTAGTCTTTCTCTGACTCATCCCTTCCTTTCCTCGGTATCTCTGTTTCCATTTTTGGGGATCGACAGGCCACTAACATCTGGTATTAACCCACCGACGCGCACAGCTACCTGGAGTATATATCCTCACACCCTGTTTGCTGCAAAGACTCCATTCCATTCCACCAGTTATTCTGTCTCCATCGTATTGCTTCTGATGATGTCAATTTCAGAAATGTGGTCTCCCATATGTCCACCTTCTTCCTCAACTGAGGATTTCCCTAGCAATGTCCTTTACAGGGCCCTCAACCAGGTCTGACCCACCTCCTCCACTTCTATCCTCTTCCTCTCTCTATCCTCCTGCAACAGCGAGAGAATTCCTCTTGTCCTGGCTTACCATCCCACCAGCGTTCACATGAAGAGGATCATCAGCCGCCATTTCCCCCACCTCCAGCAAGATGTCATCACCAGATATGTATTTTCCTCCTCTCTCTTGTCCGCCTTCTGGAGGGACCAGGACACCTTGGTTCACTCTTTATTCACTCCCAATATTCCGCCCTCACCCCACACCACAAATGCACTTCTCTTGCCCCTGCCTAAGGTGTAACACTTTCGCACTTCTGTCCTCCTTTCTCACTATCCAAGGGCTCAACCACACCGCACCAATGAAGCAGCACCTTACCGATGTTTCCCACAATGTAGTCTAATAGATTTGCTGCTCACAATGTGGTCTCCTCTACACTAGGGAAACTAATGGAAAACTGGGTGACTGCTTCACTGAACATCCAAAGTGTACCTATACAAATGACCCTGAGCATCCAGTTGCCTGCCAGTTTAATACCGCATCCTGTTCCCTGGCCAATATCTCTGTGTCAGGCTTGCTGTAGTGTTCCAGGAAAAGTCAATGCAAACTGGAAGAACAACGCCTCATTTACCATGTGCGGATCCTACAGCCCTTCCGACTCAAAATCAAGTTCAATAGCTTTCGGCCCTGAACTCCCCAATGTCCTATCCCCCGACCAATAATATACCAGGTCTAGTTCTCCCGGTCCCCAGCGCCTTATTTTCACTATGGACATCCAGTCCCTGTACACCTCCATCCCCCATCACGAAGGACTCAAAGCCCTCCGCTTCTTTCTTTCCCGCCGTACCGACCAGAACCCTTCCACTGACACCCT
>NC_057754.1:13339170-13344621 GCF_004010195.1 Chiloscyllium plagiosum | reverse complement strand
CAACCAACATTTTCCGACCTACCATCAGTTCTGAGGAAGGGTCACTGGACCCGAAACGTTAACTGTGATTTCTCTGCACATATGCTCCCAGACCTATGGAGCTTTAGAAGCAACTTCTGTTTTTGTTTCAACATTTTCATGGCAAGTTCTCACAATCCAATACGTCATCAACATTTAAACCCTTGTTAAACATAGGAACTTTGTAATTTTTCATTTAATGTCCATAAGAAATTACTCGAGATCCAAGTGAGACAGGGGCTTTGCTGTTATCGTTCAGATCAGACAATTTGTCACAGTTCAGAAAGAAAAAGAAATCGAAAGAGCTGGAGAAAAACTCAACAAATCTGGCAGAATCTGACCAGAGATGCGCAGAATTAACCTTTGACTTTTCGAAGTGTCATATCATAATAAATATGTTAACTCTGTTTCTCTCTGCAGATACTTCCTCATCGTTTTCTTTCGCTTCTCCACCATTTTCAGTTTGTATCTCATGTTTGCATATCATTATATCTCATGTTTCTTGACCAGTCCATATGCTGACCTTGGTTGTATTTGGACACTGTGGTCCTTTCCTGTTCCTATTACAGTTGGTGTGTCTGTGACACGTGTATTAAGGCCGAAATCTGTTTCTTCTATAAGATTCAAAGAGACAAAAAAACATGTTTCTGAATATCCTGTAAATCTCAGAAAACCACTTTGTTTTAAAACACTTTTTAGAGGCAACTGAACTTCATGACATAATAAGAATCGAATTTTGATGATGGAAATCTCTGTGTCCCTCATTGAACAAGCTTGTCTCCTCCCTCCATAAACTTTCAATGCATATCACAGAATTATTACAGCAAAGGTTGTGGAAACTCAACCCATTGTCTCTTCCAGTCGAGAATGAGCTGGATCTCTTATTGTTATTCTGTATACTGGCAACTGAAAGCATTCTATTCGCGTGACATGGTAACTGCTCTGCCCAGGACCATAAGAAACTACAGACGGTTGTGTGCACAGCACAGACCATCACGGGAGGCAACCTTCCATCCATTTATACTTCTCATTGTTGCCGAAAGGCTGGTAGCAAAAAAAATCTCTCCCAAACCGGTAATGATCTCCTACAACCTCTTCCAACAGGAAGAAGATAGAGAGGCTTGAAATCATCGACCAGCATACTCAGGAACATTTTCTTCCCTACCGTAATTAGACTGGCGAATTGACATCTCTAACTTCAAATAATACTAGTCTTGCTAATAGCGATCTTGCTTTGCACATCTCCTGTGCAGCTGTAACCTAATATGCCTCACTCTGTTGAAATATCTCATGAGCTGTGTTTTTTGTCTACTATCATGTTCCTGCACTACTCACAAAACAAAGCTTTCCATTGTACATTTGACTAAAAATAAATCAAATCAAATCAAATAAAACACGTGGACTACAATGGCTCACTGTCTTCTCAAGAACAGCTGGAAAAGTGAAGTAATGCTGGCCCAGCCAGTGATACCCATGTCCCATTAAGGAATATAAGAAGATGACCACACTCAGGGAAGAGACACAGCGAGATAAAATCGCTTTCAACATTGTCTTAGACATATACCGATTCCCCGCACTATCTGAAAGTACAGTGTTCCTTTCATAAGCTGATATGGTGTAAAGTGAAGAGGCATTCATTTGTATGGGGAAAACATCGGCTTTCTTCGTAAAAGTGAAAATCCTCTTTGGATTTCTTTTGATTAGCGAAAACAGGTCCTAATGTCGGTCATTTGGAAAGGGAAGTGGTCAAAAGTGAACTTTGAAAAGCAGGGGATACCTGTATTTACGTGGGCATGTCATCAGCGAACTTGCAGCTGGCGTTGTTTGGAATTTGGCAACAGCCGTGTGTGGACAGCGAGGACAGTAGGGGGCTGAGGACGCATTCTTGGGGTATCCAGTGTTGACTATAATTGTGGTCGAGGTGCACATACCTATCTTCACAGATTGTGGTCTGTCGGTCAGAAACCGGGGGATCCAGTTGCAGAGGGTGGAGCCACGACTAAGGTCACAGAATTTTGAGATCAGTCTGGAGGAGACAATGATGTTTAAGGTAGATATGTCGTCAATGAGCAGGAGTCTGGTGTAGGAGTCTGGTGTAGGGATGAGTGCAGGAATCGGAGAATGGCATCCGTTCTGGACCTGTTACATCAGTCGGCAAATTATAAGGTATCAGGTCAGGAGGGGATGTGGGCCATAACCAACCTTTCAAATCACTCCATGTTTATTGAGGTCAGAGCCACTGGGCGGTAGTCATTAAGGCATGTTACATGTGCTTTTTCACTTAGGAGGATGATGGTGATCTTCTCGATGCAGGTTGGCACTTCGGCTTGTAAGACGGAGAAGCTGAAGTTGTATGTGAATACGTCTGCCAGTTGGTTCTCACAGGATCTGAGTACACAGCCGGGAACATCGTCCAGGTCCGTCACTTCCCTTGCCTTGACTGTCAGGAAAACCGATCATGTCTGCAGCGGTGACAGCGGGCACAGATACATCCGAGGCTGTCGGGGCAGGTTTCAGCCTGGCAGTCACACAGTTATTCATTATAGACATTACTTCCCTCACCTCCCTCCATCTCTTGGGGTATCCAGTGTTGACTATAATTGTGGTCGAGGTGCACATACCTATCTTCACAGATTGTGGTCTGTCGGTCAGAAACCGGGGGATCCAGTTGCAGAGGGTGGAGCCACGACTAAGGTCACAGAATTTTGAGATCAGTCTGGAGGAGACAATGATGTTTAAGGTAGATCTGTCGTCAATGAGAAGGAATCTGGTGTAGGAGTCTGGTGTAGGGATGAGTGCAGGGATCGGAGTATGGCATCCGTTCTGGACCTGTTACATCAGTCGGCAAATTATAAGGTATCAGGTCAGGAGGGGATGTGGGCCATAACCAGCCTTTCAAATCACTCCATGTTTATTGAGGTCAGAGCCACTGGGCGGTAGTCATTAAGGCAAGTTACATGTGCTTTCTCACTTAGGAGGATGATGGTGATCTTCTCGATGCAGGTTGGCACTTCGGCTTGTAAGAGGGAGAAGCTGAAGTTGTATGTCAATACCTCTGCCAGATGGTCCTAACAGGATCTGAGTACACAGCCGGGAACATCGTCCAGGTCCGTCACTTCCCTTGCCTTGACTGTCAGGAAAACCGATCATGTCTGCAGCGGTGACAGCGGGCACAGATACATCCGAGGCTGTCGGGGCAGGTTTCAGCCTGGCAGTCACACATTTATTCATTATAGACATTCCTTCCCCCACCTCCCTCCATCGTTCTCAACACAGTGACATTGGTTGGTGTAGACACCACACAGTTAGTGGCCAGACAGAATGCCATCAATAGACTGGGATTGTGCGCCATAATGAAGTAAACTCACCACAACACGGGGCAGGGTGTGCTTCTACTGAGAGGCAGTGGTGCAGGGAGTGAAGACTTTGCAGGTGTAATTCCACTCAAGCCATTGCTTCAACATGAATGGAGTCAAGCACATTTAATGTTCTGCCTTGTAGATGGTGGACAGTCCTTAGAGAGCCAGGAAATGTATTATACATGGACAAACTGGACAAAGGACCTGAGGGCAGTTTTGCTGAGTTTGAAGATGATGCAGTGATGGTTTGCTGGGAAGATGATATTGAGGAACTGTGCAGGGTTCAGAAAGACTTGGACAGTTTCGGACTGTGGGAAAACATGTTGCTGATGGAACACACTATGGAATCGTGTGAGATTATGCACTTTGATAGGCGGAATAGAGGCAGACACTATGTTCAATCTGAAGCACAAACGGATTTTGAAGCACTCGTCCTCCTTTATGGTTAATGTGCAGGATCAGTTGGAAGTTACGAAAGCAAATGCAATGTTCGCATTCATTTCAAGAGAACAAGAATACAAGAGATGAGACATACTGCTGAGAATATAATGGGCTTTTGTCAGACGGCATTTGGCATATTGTGAGCTGCTGAAGGATGACGACTTGTCATATGAGCGGCAGTGTGTGTACTTGATGGAACTTAGAAGAATGGTGGGGGTGGGGGGCATCTGATTGAAACTGATGGATTACTGCAAAGATTCATACAGTCAGTGTGTCGAACATATTTCCACTAGACAGAGAGACAATGCTAAAACAGCACAGTGCAGAATTGTCAGTCTCTGATCTGCTCTTGTATTTGTAAGTTGATTTGACTTCACGTTCTGGTCAATGGTAACCCCTGTGAAATAGACGGTGGGAAGATTCAGTGTAGCCGGCAGTCCATTAATCGGTTGAATGCAAGCTACTATTTGTGAGTCTCACCTGGTGGGAGTACATTGTCTCTACGATGATTGTCATTTGCAATCTGGTCATTTCGAAGGATTGAGCCTGTTACACCACCGGCAGTCCATTAATCGGTTGAATGCAAGCTACTATTTGTGAGTCTCACCTGGTGGGAGGACATTGTCTCTGCGATGATTGTCATTTGCAATCTGGTCATTTCGAAGGATTGAGCCTGTTACACCAGTATTGTTGATTTTAACTAAAAAGTTAAATTTATCACAGCACTAATCAACAATATGTCATCGAATATGGAACACTCTTCGAATAACAGAAAAAGTCTAAAATGTTCAATATTAGAAACACTGCTTTCCTGTTCGTGTTCAAACCAGATAACCTGACCCATCGAGATGCTCAACTTGGAACTACTTTTTTAAAAAAAATCTTTTTTGGATGTGGGCATCACTGGATGAGCCCAGTATTTCTTTCCCTTCCGAGTTGCCCTTGAGAAGGTGGTGGTGAGCTACATTCTCGAACTGGTGCAATCTACGTGCTGTGCGTTGACCCACTAGTGATTAAGGAGGGAATTCTAGTGTTTTGAACCAGCAAAAGGGAAGGAACGTCGATATATTTCCAAATCAGGATGTTGACTAGATTGCAGGGGAATGTGAAGTTGGTGGTGTTCTCAAAAGTCTACTGCCCTTGTCATTCTACATGGAAGTGTTCGTGAAATGGAAGGAGCTCTCTGAGGATCTTTGTGGAATTTCTGCATTGTGTTTAGTAGATAGTACACACTGCTGTTCCTGAGCGATCGTGGTGAAAGGGAGTGAATGCTTGTGGATGTGGTGCAAATCAAATGGGCTGCTTTGTCCTGGATCGTGTCAAGTTTCTTTAGTGTTGTTGGGGCTGCACTCAGTCAGGCAAGTGAGGATTATTCCATCTGATTCCTGACTTGTGCCGTGTAAATGTTGGACCGGCTTTGGGAAGTCAGGAGGTGAGATATTTGCAGTATTCCTAGCCTCTGATCTGCACTTATCTGTGGCGAGTCCAGTTGGGTTTATGGTCAATGATACCCCCCAGGATTTTGATAGTGGGGAAACTTAGTTACCATAATGCTGCTGAATAACAAGTGGTTATATTGTTTCTTATTGGTGATGGTCATTGTCTGGATTTGTGTGGCACGAGTGTTACTTGC
>NC_057754.1:13336296-13339143 GCF_004010195.1 Chiloscyllium plagiosum | reverse complement strand
AATTCAGTTCCTTTTTCGATGTTTGAACCAAGGCTGTGATTAGGTCAGGAGCTGAGTGTCCCTGGTGGAACACAAAATGGGCGTCACTGAGCAGGTTATAGTTGAGCAGGTGCTGATTGATAACACTGTTGATGAACCTTTCCATCACTTTACTGATGATGCAGAGTACACTTATGAGGCGGGATTTGGATGGGTTGACTTTGTCCAGCGTTTTATGTACAGAACATACTTCAGCAGTTTTTCCCATTGTCGGTTTTTAACCGTACTGGGACAGCTTGTCTAGGGAAGCGGGAAGTTCTGGAGTACAACTCTTCAGGACTATTGCCGGCATGTTATCAGGGTTATAGCCTTTGCAGTATCCAGTGCCTTCAACCGTTTCTTGATATCAGTCAATCGAATTAACTGATGACTGCTATCTGTAATGATGGGGACCAGGAGAGGAGGCCGAAATGGATCATCCACTCAAAACCTCTGACTGAAGATTGCTGCGAAAGCTTCAGCCTTATCTTTGGCACTGATGTGCTGGCCTCTTCCATCGTTGAGGATGGGAATATTTGTGGAGACTCCTACTCCAGTGAGTTGCTTGATCGTCCACCACCATCCATGATCAGGTTAGGAGGACTGCAGAGCTTAAATCTGATGCATTCGTTTTCGGATAGCTCAGTTCTGTCTGTCCCTTGCTGTTTATGTTATTTGGCATGCAGGTATTTCTGTTTGGAAGCTTCAGCAGATTAACATTTTATCTTTATATATTCCTGGTTCTGCTCCTGGCATGCCCTCCTGAACTCTCCATTGAACCAGAGTTGATCCTCTGCCTTGATGGTAATGGTTGAGTGGGGGGATATGATGGGTTGTGACATTACAGTTTGTGCTGGAGTACAGTGCTGCTGCTATTAATGATCCACAGTGTCTTCTGGACGCTCAGTCTTGAGTTGCTAGATCTCTTTGAAATCTGTGCCATTTAGCATGGTAATAGTGCCGCACAACACAATAGAGTTTATTCTGAATGTGACCGCGAGACTTTTACCGATACTGTCATTGACAGATACATCTGCAGTTGAGAGATTGGTAAGGATGAGGTCAGAGATGATTTTTCTCCCTCTTGTTCTTTCCCTCACCACCTGCTGCAGACCCAATCTAGAATCTATATCCTTTAGGACCCGACTAGCGTGATCAGTAGTACTGTTGCCAAACTATTCTTGGTGGTCGACTTTGAAATCTCCCAACCAGAATACACTTTGTGCCCTTGCCTCAGTCAGTGCTTTCTCCAAGTGCTCTTTCACATGGAGGTGCACTGATTCAGATGAGGAACGACGTTACGTGGTAATCAGTAAGATAATTCTTTGTTCATGTTTAAAATGAAGCCATGGGACTTCATTAGGTCTGGAGTCAATTCTGGAGACTACCAGAGCAACTACCTCCCGACTCTCTCTCACTGAGCTGCCCCCTCTACTGGATCAGTCCTGCCTTTGGGGCAGGACATATTCAGGGATAGTGATGGTGGTGGCTGTGTTAATTTTGTATGGTATGATTCCGTGAGTATGACTATGTCAGGCTGTTGCTTGACTAGTCTGTAAGGCAGTTGTCCCAATTTTGGCACTAACCATTAGATGACAGTAAGGAAGACTTTGGAGGTTCTACAGTGATGTTTCTATTGTTGACTTTTCCAGTGCACAGTTTGATGTCAAGTGGTCCAGCCGGTTTCATTTCTTTGAAACTTTGTAACGATTGGTACAACTGAATGACTCACTAGACCATTTCAGGGGGCGATTGAGAGTCAATGACATTGCTGTGGGTCTGGAGTTGCATGTCAGACAGACCAGGTGAGGATAGAAGATTCCTTCATTGAAGGATATTAGTGATCCAGATGGATTTTTCTGAAAATCGGCAATGGTTTTATTCTCATAGGTAGATTCTTAATTCCAGGGATATTTTAAAATTATCGAATTGAATTTCCACCATCTGCAGTGGCGGGATTCGAACCTGGGTGCAAAGAACAAGAGCTGATTGTCTGGATTGATAATCTATCGGTAACACCATGAGGCCTGCTTGGAACCACATTTCATACTCAACTGCTATTTCTTGTATTGCCCTGTTTTGCATTCAGTCATTATGTTATTCTGGAACCTCAGCCATCATTAAGTCCTGATTGATTTACGTGTCATGAACGTCGTCTCGACTGCTTGAATTTCATTCAATATGTTTCGTTTGAACAGACATTTCAAGGCAGCTACACATCAGAAAAGAACAGGAAGTAAGAATGGCTGACTGTGCACTGTACGTGTCACCGGACCAGCATGTCTGGGTATTTCAGTTAGTCTGATCTTCGAGTAGGATAAAAGTTCGGCAGAACGTCGAGAGTCGAAGGGTCTGTAATGTGCTGTACTGTTCTGTGTTTTATGTTTCACCCAGCCTGTGGATTCTTATCAATTGTTGAATGTGTGAGGGTGTGATGTGTGTGAGATCAGGAAGCTGGGGAGGGGCGTTAGCCCAAACTTCCAGTTATGTTGTTCATTGTTCCATTCACCTGAATGCCAGTACAGTATGTGTGGTGTCCTACACCAGGAAGGCTCTGCCAAGTTCAGTTATTAACGTGATTCTTGACTTGTCATTTACTGCTGCTTCCTTCAGTACAATCTGTTGAGTGACCCATCTATTAATCAGATGTTTGCTAAGTTGCGTGAATTGGGCAAAAATAAGACGTCAACTATGATTATTCGACTGTACTATAATCTCTGAAAAGCATTAAGTTGGTCTATATTTATGGATCTAAAATATAAACTCCAGTCAAGATTTTCTGACACCAGAAATAAAGAATGTACATTTTATTTTCTATCGAACAAACAA
>NC_057754.1:13325743-13336266 GCF_004010195.1 Chiloscyllium plagiosum | reverse complement strand
TGACTGTGCACTGTACGTGTCACCGGACCAGCATGTCTGGGTATTTCAGTTAGTCTAATCTTCGAGTAGGATAAAGGTTCGGCAGAACGTCGAGAGTCAAAGGGTCTGTAATGTGCTGTACTGTTCTGTGTTTTATGTTTCACCCAGCCTGTGGATTCTTATCAATTGTTGAATGTGTGAGGGTGTGATGTGTGTGAGATCAGGAAGCTGGGGAGGGGCGTTAGCCCAAACTTCCAGTTATGTTGTTCATTGTTCCATTCACCTGAATGCCAGTACAGTATGTGTGGTGTCCTACACCAGGCAGGCTCTGCCAAGTTCAGTTATTAACGTGATTCTTGACTTGTCATTTACTGCTGCTTCCTTCAGTACAATCTGTTGGGTGACCCATCTATTAATCAGATGTTTGCTAAGTTGCGTGAATTGGGCAAAAATAAGACGTCAACTATGATTATTCGACTGTACTATAATCTCTGAAAAGCATTAAGTTGGTCTATATTTATGGATCTAAAATATAAACTCCAGTCAAGATTTTCTGACACCAGAAATAAAGAATGTACATTTTATTTTCTATCGAACAAACAACATGGATGTAACTTTTTTGGCGATCAGAATTACATACACAATGTCAGGATTCAAAACAATGCTTTGTCACTCCAACATTTTGAAAGTGGTTGGCTTCTGAATGATTACATGTTCAGGGTGAGCAAACAATGGAACAATCAAATAGAATTAGCTTTCTTATACATTTATAAACAATCAATCAGTTTAATTTCTCACTGAAATGTACAAGCTTCAGCTATTTGCCAGCGAATTAGAAATGGCTATAATTCAACATGCACTGTGAATATTAAAGTAAATAATTGATTTGTGTTATCAAATTTTATTGAACAATAATTTGAAAACGTTTAAATTTTAGAAAAAGAATGTTATTTAATTTGAAATGCAGACAGTGAACAGAAAAGATAAACATATTATCGTGTGAGTGATAAGTCAGACCTTTTCAAAGAGACCTGTGCCAAAGCAATGACAGATTTGTTTTCGTAATTGGACTACAACGTTTAAAATATTCATGTTCTCAGTAATAATTAGAGTATGTAATGAAGATGGTCTTGCAATACTTGCATTTTCAATGCTTATGCTGCACTAAATAATCAGATATGCGCGAGCATTTCCAATGGGAAATAATCGGAATACTGACTTTTATTCACGTCAGACACATGATAGAGTGCAAAAGGTTAAAGTACTGGAGGAGGCCATTGGCCACTGTGTGTGCATCGGCTCCAGGAATGTCTCCAAAGCCCTTCCCATTTGCCAGCCCTATCTCTGCAACCTGTTAAATTCATATTTCCAAATACACATCCAGATCACTTTTTAATCTTCATCCACAAATCTTCCAGGCAGTCCATTCCAAACCCTAACAACTCTCTCAATAAAGACGTTTTTCCTTATCTCAAACCTGGATCTTTTGCTAAAAATCTTGAAAATAGAAATCAATGATGCTGTAATGCTAACTAACGGAAACAGAGTATTCCTGTTTTACTCTACAACTTTTTTTCATACGTATGAGCACCGCAATAAGTTCACATATTTGTGTGTTCTCCTCCTGGAAGAATAAGCCTTGCAAGAACTGTAACAAACACGACATTGGGAAAACAGGCAGAAAACTATCCACCGGGATACATGAACAACAGCTATCCAGAAAAAAAGACATGGACCACTATGACTATATCCCACTGTATCCTGACATACAGATGAGGAAGTACACCATTTCGACTGGGTCCATCTAGGACAAGCCAAACAGAAACACGCACGAGAATTCCGAGAAGCAGAGTATTCGAACCTGAACTCGATCAACAAACACATCGATTTTGATTCCATCTAACACTCCCTGAGAAAAAGAACTGGACATAAAACCACCAATACTGGAAATTATATCACTGACTCAAGGAAACCTAAACACATAAATAGCAACCATAACATAACACCAGCACTTCACCAGATGCTCACTGATAATGTTCCCTCGTATAGTGATGAACCATCTGAAAATGTACTCTCCAGCTCAGCGAGCAAACTGACATCCAGAAGAAGCGCAATTTCTCTCATCCTCCCTTTAACTAAATCCTTCATTCCAATTATCATACCAATTATTTTAAGGTTATTTGTATTCTTCTGCAAAGTAATTTGGTGTCTGTCTTTCTGTCTTCTGAATGTGTGTGTGTTGGGGGGGTTGTTGCGAGAGAGAGAGAGAGTGAGAGAGAGAGAGAGAAAGAAAGAAAACAATCCTGTGTAATCTCTGGATTACTCCCCGTGCCATGTGGAAAAGAGGGAAGGATGAGGAAGACAGTATAGCTTAACATGTCGTTAACAAGCTAGTTCAAGGGTGGGGGTTTCAGATTTCTGGATCAATGGGACCTCTTGCAAGGCAGGCGAGGACCTGTACAAACAAGACAGGTTGTATCTTAACTGGACGAGCACCAACATCCTTGTGTGTGTAGGGTGTGTGTGTGTGTGTGGGCGGGGGTGGGGGGGGGGATGTTGCTAGTGCAAGTCAGATGGATTTGAATAAACCAAGAGAGTGAGAACCAAAGCAGCAGATCAGGAACTGAGTAGAAGGTCGAGGTGAATAGGACATCAGACACGACCAGTCTAATGACCATGCCGAGAGAAGGAATCAAATCAGTCAAAAATGTGAGTTGGGAGTTGGAATAAATTATCGATATTATGAGGGAGTGAGGTGTTTCAGATCAGGGAGACAGTGCACAAGAAAATGATAAAGTGGAAAGAGGTTGGGGTGGGGAATTCTGTGAGAATCAACTGGCAGAAAAAACCAAGGAAAACTTGCTGTTTGTCAAAGGGAATACCTGGGAAATAATTTATTATGTTTCAGAGAAATAACATCCTTATTGCTAGAGGTCTGTATTATAATGGAGGAAAAGCTGTGTTCAAATTATGGCTGTAACTATAATAATGGTCGCAAACAGTTAGAATATTATCAGTACTGTTGTTGGACAATGCTTGCACAGAGCGTGCGAATTACCCTGGATGTTTCCACAGATGGCTGGGCTGACTTTGGTTGAGTAAGTGCTGAAGCTGCATGAGATGCTGCTGCTTTGTAATATAGCTACTGACTGAGTACAGTCAAAGGAACAAAGCAGCAACTGCCATTGCTCATTGTTTCAGAATATACCAGAGTGTTCATGGCCTCCACTGCAAAGAATCATACAATGAAAAACAAGCCTATCACGTCTGTGCCAGCAAGTGCATATCCAAAGGCTTTTTTAAACGTTTGAGAGGTTACCTGCATTAATTATCCTCTTAGACAATGCATTCCAGATTCATACTACCCTCTCAGTTCGACACACATTCCACAAAGCCTCTCTCAAACCCCTCGCTTTCTCTTTAAAAGTGAGTCCATTTATTTTTGACCATTTGACTAAGGAAAACAGCTGCTGTATGTCCATCCATTCCATACCCCTTATGCTCTTGTCCACCTGTACCATATTCCCTCCTCAACCTTTCCTGCTGCAAAGAAAAACAAGCAAATTTAGCCGTCCTCTTTCATACTCACTTTTGGGTACTCACTTGTCTTGTTACTTCTGACTTGCATCATTCAAATTTATCGGTGTTAAATTTCATCAGGCCATTGTTCTGGCTATTTGAATAATTTGGTTATATCCTCCTGTAGCCTAACACTTTCCTCCTGACTGTGATCCATCCAGCTCACCTTTGTGTTATCCACAACATGGATCATCATTCCACTGATCCCCACCTCCACATTCTCACAATCGTCATTGCTGAATATCACAAACAACCCGTGATTTCCTTCCTGTTCTCCAGATGTTATTAAGAGGATGATTTGACAATTCCAATTTCTTGCTTTCCCTATTTTGGTGAATTTATAAGTGATGTAATTAACACATTTTATGAGGGAGCCACAAATAGCATTTTCGACACAGAGTTGAATTCACCTTTTACACTCTGCCTCTCCACATGTTTTATTTATAAACCTTGTAATAATTTAGGATAAGCTAGGGTTTGGCACCTTGCGCTGGAACATTAGCATTTTACGTGGCACTGTTCTTTGTAACATTCCCTGCAATAGCCAGAGCTGAAGAATTTTTTCATCTGCAGGATGGACGTGGACTCATTCATTGTTTGTTTAAATCAGCGAGTGTGATGGGGATAAATATTCAATTAAATTCGATGTTATAGGCAAACTGCAGAAGATCAAACCATATTCTCATATCCACCTTGAATTGGAAGCAAATACATACTGTAAATAAATCAAAAATGTTGAAACACCACAGTAGGGGAGAAAAAAAAACCATGTCGTCTGTACTTGATGAAGATATAGATTTATATAGTACATGTACAACCTGCACAAGAATCAAGCGATAGAAGAGAGAGTACAAGAAATCTTTTCTTAATTTTGAATGGAATCCAGATCCCGATTTTCTTGAACAGTGATGGTTTCTCATCCAATCTCACCATCCAATCCCTTCTGCATATAAACCAACATTTTCCGTATTAGCATCAGTTCTGAGGAAGGGGCACTGGGCATGCAACGTTAACTCTGATTTCCCTGCACAGATGCTGCAAGACCTGCTGAGCATTTACAGCAACTTTTGTTTTGTTTCAACATTTTCATCACAAGTTCTCACAATACAATACATCATCGATATTTACAGCCCTGTCAAACAGAGAAATTTGGACAATGTGGTCCTTTCTTGTTTCTATTACAGTTGGTGTGTCTGTGACATCTGAATTACAGCCGAAATCTGTTTCTTCTTTAAGATAGAAAGTAAAACAAAATTCTGAACATCTTGTAAATCTCTGGAAATCTATTTTTTAAATGCATTTTAGAGGCAGCTGAACTCCATGAAATAATCGGGATAGATTTTTGATGATGGAACACTCTTGTCCTTCATTGAACAAGCTTGTCTCCCCACTCTCCAAAAGCTTTCAATGCATAACATAGAATCATTACAGCAAAGTGGTGAAAACTCAGCCGATTGTCTCTTCCAGTTTGGAATGAGCGATATCTCTACTATTATTCTCCTGTATTGTCCCATAGCCCTGCAGATTTTGTTATTAGTATCTGTTTTTTAATTGTAAGCATCCTGCAAGATATGAACAATATGATCAATCTAAAAAAAAAACTGACTTTGGAGGGAAAGTTCAGCAGGTCTGGCAGTATCTGTGAAGAGAAATCAACATTTATGCTTCAGATGCGGTGACCCTACTCAATCTGTATTCCCAATGATTAAATGGTGTGTACATAAAATATAAATTATAAAATATCCTTGTTGTGAACTATATTTAATTCTATCTGACGTTAAGAGTGATGATGACTGGCGAAAATCATTGTACTCCCCATGCAGTCTCCACAGCCACTGCCCCCATTCTGCCCTATCTCCCAGCCAAATGTGACTCATTAATTCACAAGTCTTAAAGAATCAGCTCACTTTTGGTTTTGGACTGAGGGGAAAAAGTGTAAACATTTTTGCTTTATAGCAAATAACACTGCATTAAGATGTTTGTCAATTTGTATAAATTAATTACTGAAGCATATTATGAATGGAAGGTCCATTATTTATTAGTGCAGGGAGAGCAACATTCAGATAAGTCCACACTTCCTGTCTATTTGCAGATCAACTGTGCCCAGTGACAGTGTGTTCTCTGGCGTATGTTCCCGTGGAGAAGAGATCAGCACAGTAACAAGTCCTGATTGTGTTTCTTTTTTTTGTGGAGAGGTGGAAATTCGGGATAAGATGGTTACAGCATTGCAAACGTACAACAGAGCAGAGTCATCTAGCCTGCGATAAGAAAGCATCCATCATTCTACCTCACAACTGACTTCACTAGAGCAATTAGTGATGGGAGATGTGACCAATAGCCAGTGATGTCAGCATCCAGTCCAGTCCAGTTATATTGCAAACTGAAAGTGTTGTATTGGAAGCTAGAACTGTTTGCTCAGTCACTGTGATTGATATCAGTCTCCATGCATTGTAACTGTGTCACTGGAGCGTTTCCTCTCTTATTGGGAGGGGCTTCACTCAGTGCGCTATCCCAGTGTAGGAGCAGATGTATCAGCTCGAACAATAACAAAGATCAGCAGCTGCACAGACGTGGAGAGGACAGATCTGAATCTGAGAATAATGGACTGGATAATTACACCAATGGAGAGGAGGCTTTCCTTGGGCCTTTTCAACATTTCCCTCTATTGGGAATTTCTACCATATCGGATATCAGCAGTACTGATTATTATTCTGGGCGGGGTGGAGGGTGTGTTACTAACCTATTCTCTCTATTGTTGGTGTTCTCTACCTCTGTCCATTCATTAATCCCATAAACAATTTTGAACTTCATTGCAATTTCTCTTATCTATATTTGTCAGAGAAAGAAACTATAACCTTCAATTCAAATTGCAGTCTCCATTCATCTGAATTGCAGACCACTCCCTTACAAACATATGAGAACAAAACTGTGGACAACCTCAAGATCCCTTTTGGCTATGAATTGATTTATGTCTCGTGCTCTCTCTGTCACCAACCCTGTCTACTACCACATCATAATATCCCCAACCTCCATCTCTGCGTCAGTGCTGTGTCTGAACAAACCATTGTCTGCACGTTGGTAAAATTCAGACTTTATATTTCAAGCTCTCTTCTGGCCACTCTTCCAGTTGCAAGTATTTCAATCTCAAAATTGTTCTTGTCTCGGACGTTACTTAATGATTAGGACAATGTACCAGAGTAGGAATATCGCTGGATATAATTCAGGAGCAAAGCTTATTAAACGAAAGATATTGTTTCAAGCGACTTGTTTCAAGTCCTACCACAACTGATGGCAGAACTTCAATAAAAATGATAAGAATTCGAATAAAGTGCATTTCACGAAAAACAACCATAAAACCCAGATTTTGTCTGAAGATCTTACTGTTTCACTGATGACCTTAAAGAAATCTAATGTTACTATCCGGTTTGGGTTAAGTGTGACTTCAGACCCATATCAATGCGCTTGATTTTATATTGGCTTGTGGAATGGCCTCACAGTCAGGGCAATTCGTGATGAGTAACAAATGCTGCCCTGGCAGAGATGCCGACTTACCATGGAATATCAAATTTGAAGTTTAAACCAAATAAAAGAAGATGCTGGAGATCTGAAATTGCATTTTAAAAATGCAAAGCAAAGAACAGAAAGTGCTCGGAGCTTTCCTGAACTGAAAACAGTTGGAAAATCGTGTGAATAATGCTGGTGACAGGGAAGTCTGCTTTGAAAGGGAGAAGGAGTGAACTAAATGGATAGAGAAAGAGAGAGATAGAAGAAAAAGAGCAAACAACAGGAATGATGATCAGCTGGGATGGAAATAAAATGTGAGATTCACCTCATTTATTTTTGGCTTTTCCCATCTTCCTGAATGTCTTGCCCATGCCGGTATATGTATAGCCCGCTTTTCAAAAAATCGCTTTTTGCCACTTCCCTTTCCGAAAAACCTCCATTACGTCCTGTTTTCGCTAACTAAAAGAAATCCGAGATAATTTTCACTTTTACCAAGAAAGATGATTTTTTCCCACATAAATTAATGCTACTTCACTTTACGCCATATCAGCTTATGAAAGGTTTTGTAGGAACACTCTACTTTCAGATACTCAGGGAAACTAAATATATATCTAAGATCATGTTTAAAGCGATTTGATCCCTTTATATTTCAAGCTCTCTTCTGGCCACTTTTCCAGTTGCAAGTATTTCAATCTCAAAATTGTTCTTGTCTCGGACGTTAATTCATGATTAGGACAATGTATCAGAGTAGGAATGTCGCTGAATATAATTCAGGAGCAAAGCTTATTAAACGAAAGACATCGTTTCAAGCGACTTGTTTCAAGTCCTGCCACAGCCGATGGCAGAACTTCAATAAAAATGATAAGAATTCGAATAAAGTGCATTTCACGAAAAACAACCATAAAACCCAGATTTTGTCTGAAAATCTTGCTGTTTCACTGATGACCTTAAAGAAATCTAACGTTACTACCCGGTTTTGGTTAAGTGTGACTTCAGACCCATATCAATGCGTTTGATTTTATATTGGCTTGTGGAATGGCCTCACAATCAGGGCAATTAGTGATGAGTAACAAATGCTGCCCTGGCAGAGATGCCGACTTCCCATGGAATAACAAATTTGAAGTTTAAACCAAATAAAAGAAGATGCTGGAGATCTGAAATTGGATAAAAAATGCAAAGCAAAGAACAGAAAGTGCTCGGAGCTTTCCTGAACTGAAAACAGTTGTAAAATTGTGTGAATAATGCTGGTGACAGGGAAGTCTGCTTTGAAAGGGAGAAGGAGTGAGCTAAATCGATAGAGAAAGAGAGAGATAGAAGAAAAAGAGCAAACAACAGGAATGATGATCAGCTGGGATGGAAATAAAATGTGCGATTCACCTCATTTATTTTTGGCTTTTCCCATCTTCCTGAATGTCTTGCCCATGCCAGTACATGTATACCCCGCTTTTCAAAAAATCGCTTTTTGCCACTTCCCTTTCCGAAAAACCTCCATTACGTCCTGTTTTCGCTAAATAAACGAAATCCGAAGAGGATTTTCACTTTTACCAAGAAAGATGATTTTTTTCCCCACATAAATTAATGCTACTTCACTTTCCGCCATATCAGCTTATGAAAGGTTTTGTAGGAACACTCTACTTTCAGATACTCAGGGAAACTATATATATCTAAGATCATGTTTAAAGCGATTTGATCCCAACTGTCTGTCTTCCTGAGTGTCGTCATCTTCTTAAATTTATTAATGGGATATAGGTATCGCTGGCTGAGCCAGCATTAGTTCACTTATTTGATTGCCCTTGTGAAGACCTTGAGCCTCAATGCCACTTAGACAGAGTGAGGCATACAAGGTGACAGCTGCACAGGAGGTGTGCAAAGCAAGAGCGACTTTCGCAAGATTAATATTATTTGAAAAGTTAGAGACTTCAATTCGTCAGTGTAATTACGGTGGGGAAGAAGGTGTTCCTGAGCATACTGGTCCATGTTTTCAAGCCTCTGTATCTCCTCCCTTTTGGAACAAATTGTAGGAAACCATTACCGGTTTTTGAGAGATATTTGATCTCAGCGAAAGGCTGGCAATGAGAAGTCTAAATGGATGGAAGCTTGTCTCCGCCGACATTTCCGCCACCTCCAAACAGACCCCATCACCAGGGATATATTTCCCTCCCCACGTCTTTCCACCTTCCGCAAAGACCGTTCCCTCCGTGACTACCTGGTCAGGTCCACGCTCCCCTACAACCCACCCTCCCAACCTGGCACTTTCCCCTGCCACCGCAGGAACTGTAAAACCTGTGCCCACACCTCTTCCCTCACCTCTATACAAGGCCCTAAAGGAGCCTTCCACATCCATCAAAGTTTTACCTGCACATCCACTAATATCATTTATTGTATTCGTTGCTCCCGATGCAGTCTCCTCTCCATCGGGGAGACTGGGCGCCTCCTAGCAGAGCGCTTTAGGGAACATCTCCGAGACACCCGCACCAATCAACCACACCGCCCCGTGGCCCAACATTTCAACTCCCCCTCCCACTATGCTGAGGATATGGAGGTGCTGGGCCTCCTCCACCGCCACTCCCTCACCACCAGACGCATGGAAGAAGAACGCCTCATCTTCCGCCTCGGAACACTTCAACCCGAGGGCATCAATATGGACTTCAACAGCTTCCTCATTTCCCCTTCCCCCACCTCATCCTAGTTTCTAACCTCCAGCTCAACACTGTCCCCATGACTTGTCCGGACTTGTTCGACCTGCCCAGCTCCTTTTCCACCTATCCACTCCACCCTCTCCTCCCTGACCTATCACCTTCATCTCCTCCCCCACTGAGCTGTTGTATTCTATGCTACTCTCTCCACATCCCCACCCTCCTCTAGCTTATCTCTCCACGCTTCAGGCTCTCTGCCTTTATTTCTGATGAAGGGCTTTTGCCTGAAACGTCGATTTTGCTTGTCCTCGGATGCTGCCTGAACTGCTGTGCTCTTCCAGCACCACTAATCCAGAATCTGGTTTCCAGCATCTGCAGTCATTGTTTTTGCTTCCATGATAGTCTGGGCTGTGCACACAACCGCCTGTAGTTTCTTATGGTCATGGGAAGAGCTGGTACCGTCACACTATTATGCACGTGAATAGAATGCTTTCAGTTGCCATTATGCAGAGCACTGAGAGGAAGCAGTTCCAAAATATTTAGATGTAAGAATTGGTTGTTAAATGGACATCCAAGTTCTGCTTGCTGTTTTGACAACAATTGAAATTTAACCAATAAATTTCAATTATGTCCAAGATACCAAAACGCAATTGAGTTTATTTTATTGTCAACATCCAACCAAAGAGCCATCACATGCTTCAAGAGAATAGAGACGCCATCACCATCACAACGAGGGAGAAATAGACAGATACGTATAAGGAGAGAGAGAACATAGCGAGGGAAACAGCAGGACAGACAGTCAAACAGAGAAAGAAAACAAAACAA
>NC_057754.1:13323804-13325422 GCF_004010195.1 Chiloscyllium plagiosum | reverse complement strand
CAAGCCTGCGCCGATCCAAATCTTCTATCTGAACCTGTCGCCTATTTTCTAATGATCTGTATCCATTAGCTCTCTTCTCATTCGTGTATCTTTCCAGAAACATCTTAAATGGAACCACTGGTCACAGTTCACCATTTTGAGAAACTCCCTCCCACTACTATTTTCTGTCTTATGTTGCCCAGCCAGTTCTCTATCAACGTAGCTAGCGCACCATGTGACTTCAATTTCTCCATAGCCCGACCGTGGGGAAACATACAAAACGCCTTCCTGAAGTCCATGTACATGACATCTACAGTTGCTCCCTCATCAATCAACTTTGTACCTCCTCAAAGAATTCTATTGAGTTGCTAAGACATGACTTTCCCTGCACAAAACCATGTTGTCTATCACTGATAAGACTATTATCATCCAAATGAGAGTGGATCCTATCCCTCAGTATATTCTCTAGCAGGTTACCTACCCCTGACATCAGTCTCATCGGTCTATAATGACTGGAGTATCCCTACTACCTTTCTTAAACAAGGGGATTAACAATTGTCCAGTCTTCCATGACATCAGCCGTGTTCAAGGATGCTACAAAGATATCAGTTAATGCCCCAGCTATTTCCTATCTCCCTTCCCTCAGTCATCTGGGCTAGATGTTGGCAGCCTTTCTGCGACAACGAGCCATGTAAATGGAATGGATGGTTGGGATGTTAGAGTCCGTGTTGGTCAGAGCTGTGCACCCAACCTTCTATAGTTTCTCACGGTCCTGAGTAGAGAAGTTGCCATACCAGGCTGTTATGCACCGGGACAGTACGCTCTCAATGGTGCATCTGTAGATGTAGCGCATGCTGAATTTCCTGGATGACCTCAAGATGGAGAGGCATTGTTGAACCTTCCGACTGTCGGATCTATGTGAGAAGTTCAGGACAGGTTGTGAGTTATCATCACTCCGATGCACTTGATGCTCTGCACTCACTCAAACGGTTGATGTAGATGAGGTATGTTCCCCTCCTTTCTTCTTAAAGTCAGTGATCAGTCCTTTATGTTTGCCAGATTAGAGAGAGAGGTCATTATCAACAGATCATGCCACCAAGCTCTCTATCGTCTTTCTAGATTCTGATGAGTTATTGTTTAATATCTGTACTACTATAGTGATGTCATCAGCGAACTTGTAGCTGGCGTTGTTTGGAATTTGGAAACTCAGCCGTGGCTGTACAGGGTGTATGTAGGGGACTGAGGACACAGCCGTGGTTGAACAGGGAGGACATTAAGGGGCTGAGGACACAACCATGTGAGTACAGGGAGAACAGTAGAGGGCTGCAGAAACAACCGTGGGTGTACAGGGAGTACAGTGGTTGGCTGAAGACACAGCCGTGGGATGAACAGGGAACACACTAAAGGGCTCAGGTGACAGCCGTGGGTGTAGCTGGAGTACCGTAAGCGGCTGAGGGCACAGACGTGGGTGTACATGGAATACAGTAAGGGGCTGAGGGCACAGACGTGGGTGTGCATGGAGGACAGTGGAGGGGGGGCTAAGGACACAGCCGTGGGTGTACAGGGCGTACAGTAAGGTGCTGAGGGCACAGCCTAGGGTGTACAGGGAGGACAGTAGTGGGCTGAGGGTACAGCCGTG
>NC_057754.1:13315027-13323009 GCF_004010195.1 Chiloscyllium plagiosum | reverse complement strand
AGTTTAGGACACTGGGAAAACACATGGCTGATGGAACACAATATGGAAACATGTGAGATTATGCACTTCAGTAGGCGGAATACAGGCAGACACTATGTTCTAAAAGGCTTCATGAAATCTGAAGCACAAAAGCAGTTTGGAGTCCTCGCCCTCTCTTACCGTTAATACACAGGTTCAGTTGGCAGTTAGGAAAGCAAATGCAATGTTAGCATTCATTTCAAGAGAGTGAGAATACAAAAGCGGAGACATACTGATCAGAATGTAATGGACTATGGTCAGATGGCATTTGGATTATTGTGAGTTGTTCTGGGGAAGGATCGACGGGTGTTGAACATGATTTATCCTGGGAATGATGGCTTGTCATATGATCGGCAGTTGAGGACTCTGTGTCTGTACTCAATGGAATTTAGAAGAATGGGGCGGGGGGCGCATCTGATTGAAACTGACCGACTACTGCAAAGATTGATACAGTTAGAGTATAGAAGATATTTCCACTTGTCTTAGCGACTAAAACAAAATGGCGCAGTTTCAGACTGAAGGGATAGCCTGAATAGCCTAAATCTATTGCTATATCTCATGCCCTTATGGTCATACAGTCGATTATTCAGTGCAGAGTTGAAAGTCTCAGACCTGCTATTGTTACCCTTGTATCTGTACGTTGATTTGACTTCATCTGCTGGTCAATGGTAACCCCTGTAATACGGACGGTGGGAGAAATCAGTGCCAGTCAGTAGTGCAGTAATATGTTGAATATAAGCTGCTATCTGTGAGTCTCATCTGGCGGGAGTACATTGTCTCTACGATAATTGTCAGTTTCAGTTTGGTGTTTTTGAAGGATCGATCCTGTTACGCTAGTGTTGTTGAATTTAACAAAACAGGTGCAATTTATCACAGCACACAGCAACAATATGTCATTGAACACTGAACACACATCTAATAACAGAAAGGTCTCAAATGTCCAGTATCAGAAACACTGCTTTCCTGTTCATGTTCAAATTAGACAACCTGTCACATCGAGGTGTTCAACTTGGAACTTTGTAAACTTATTTTTTGGTTATGGGAATCGCTGGATGGGCCCATCATTTCTTGTCCGTCCCTAGTTGCCCCCTTGAGAAGGTGGTGCTGAGTTGCCTTCTTATACCGCTGCAGTCCACCTGCTGTGCATTGATCCATAATGCTACGAGGGAGGGAATTCTAGGGTTTTGACCCAGTAACAGGGAAAGAATGGTGATATATTTTCAACTCAGGATGTTGACTGGTTTGGAGGGGAGTTTGAAGGTGGTGGTGTTCGCAAAAGCCTGCTGCCCTTGTTATTCAAGACGGAAGTGGTCGTAGGATTGGAAGGTGCTGTCTTGTAGATAGTACACATTTCTGCTACTGAACGTTGGTGGTCAATGGAGTGAATGCTTGTGGATATGGTGCCAATCAATTGGGCTGTTTTGTCCTGGATGGTGTCAAGCATCTTTAGTGTCGTTGTGGCTGCACTCATTCAGGCAATTGGGGAGTATTTCATCTAACTGCTGACTTGTGCCTTGTAAATGGTGAACATGCTTTGGGAAGACAGGAGGTGAGTTACTCGCGCAGTATTCCTAGCCTTTGATCTGATCTTATATTTATGTGGCGAGTCCAGTTGAGTTTCTGGTCAATAGTAACCCCAAGTGTATTGATAGGGTGGTGGGGAGGGGAATTTAGTGACAAATATGCTGCTGAATACCAAGTGGTTATATTGTTTCTTATTGGTGATTTTCAGTGTCTGGAATTTGTGTGGTGCGAGTGTTACTTGTCACTTATTAGCCCAAGCCTGGATATTGTCCAGACCTTGTTGCATTTTGGCACGGACTGCTTCCGTACCTGAGCACTTGCGAATGGTGCTGAATATTTTGCAGTCATCCCCGTTCTGACCTTATGATGGAGAGAAGACCATTGATGAAGCAACAGAAGATGTTTGGATCGAGGTTTCATCCAGAGCGCAACTGAAGATGTTACCTAGTGTGGTGAAGAAACGTCTGGAAATGATCATTCCAGTTCATGGAGCAAACCTACGTCAACATTATCTTGATGGACTACTGCAGAGATATTCTGGAAGTGAGATGACTGACCTCCAACAACGATGACCGTTTTCCTATCTGTCAGGTATAACTCCAATTATGAAGCAATTACTCACAATGTCCTTTTGGCTTGGGTTCCTTGATGCCGCATTTGATAGAATGCAGCCTTGATTTTCAAGTGCTGGAATTCAGTTCCTTTGTCTCTGTTTGAACAAAAGCTGTGATGAGGTCAGGAGCTGAGTGGCCCTGGTATAATCCAAACTGGGCGTCATTGAGCAGGTTATTGCTGAGCTGGTGCTGCTTGATAGCACTATTGATGAACCCTTCCATCACTTTATTGATGATGGGGAGTAGGGTGATTTGGTGGTATTTGGCTGGGTTGAATTTGTCCTGCGTTTTATGTACAGAAAATACTTGAGCAGTTTTTTTCCCCATTGTTTCACTCTCTATTGGACTAGGGTCAATCCGCTGGCTTGATGGTAATGATCGAGTAGTTTATATGCTGTGTCATGACATTACAGATTGTGCTGGAGTATTGTTCTGATATTGATGGACCACAGCATCTTATGAATGCTCAGTCTTAAGTTGCGAGATCTGTTTGAGGTATGTGCCATTTAGCATGGTGATAGTGCCACACAACACAACTTATTTTATTCTCAATGTGACCGTGAGGCTTTGTCTCCTCAACGACAGTGCGGTGGTCAGTTTTACTGATGCTGTCGTGGACATATGCATCTGCAGTTGGTAGATTGGTTAGTGAAACGGTCTGAACTGAATTGATGGTCATGATATGTAAACTTTGGAAAGGTGCAAGTCAGTGTTTTCAGTTCCAATCAAAGATTCCATTCCTTACAAATTATAACTAGCAAATGATTATTTACAAATTACGCACCAATATGCGAGGATTAAAAAGACTGTTCTCCTTGATTCATTTTGTCCTGCTCAAGTTTACATTTCCATATCCTCTCCACTCAACAATCCTGTCCAGTGCCACCATCGTGACACCCCAGTCTCCGCCTCAGCCTCAGTACAACTCCTGGATAAACCATCGTTTGTGCCTTTGTTCATCTCCACATACAGCTGTTCCAAGTCCCTTTTTACCACGTATCCATTGCAAAATAATTGCACTTGAGATGTTTACGTTCTCTGCACAGATATGGAAAAATGGGAAAGATGGGAAGACAGTGTAATCATAATCAAGAGCCACAAAATAATAATCTGTTGATATCGGCTTGCCTCATGCCCATTAAAGAAGTCAATGGGTCATTCTTCCCTGGTCAACTCTCCGTGTGACTGCAAACCTACAGCAATGTGTTTTATTCTTTACTGTCCTGTAGAACAGCTGAACCAGCCACTCAGTTCAAGGACGGCATAACACGCTGGCCTGACCAGGACTGCACACATCCCGTGAGGGCAGATCAAAAGGAAAGATAATTCCCTCCCTCTGCGTGTATCCCATATTCCTGCAGGTGAATTCCTTTCAGGTAGGTGGCCATTAACTATTTTAGATGTATTCTTTGTGATTGAGTCTCTCCCCAAGAGTGATGTCTATCTCGATAGCCACCTCTGGTGCTGGCTTTATTGATGCTGACCTACAGATGTAAGGATGTTTTAAGTTCCACATCAGTGGCAGTGCATTGTAAATGAATGGTTTCCTGTGTCACATGAAGGAAATGGAGCCAGCTAAGCGAGGGAAGGAATTATTGTGATCAACTTTGAGAGCGTTGTTGAGGCTGTGTTTGGGGTATTGTGCAGATTTTATCTCCTTTATTAGGAGTGATCTCCTTACCATAGAAAGAATGAACACGAGTTCCACCGGATTCATCCCTGGGATGATGGCACCATGAGGAGTGAATAAAGGTTGATCTTTAACGCTGTGAGATAATAAGAGATGATTGCATTGAACCTTGAGGGGTATGGACAATCACTCCTTATATTCTAAACATACAATGAGAATGTGATAAGTTCCATGACTGTATTTCACTCAGGATGCATGATGCTGGATAGTTTAAGTGCCTCTGCGGACGTTACGCTTACCCACAAAACCCCCACTCCCTACGGCGATTGAGAGAGATAGAAAGGTCCAGCTTTTGAATAAACTCTCCCCACATTAATACAGAGCAGTTGGTGTGTGATCTTGCACTGAATGTTATATTATCCACCACGCCGGCAGCAGCCACAATACCTTCATTCTATAACAGTCAACTACTTCCACCAGCTTCTGACCTTCATGAAGAGCATGAATCCATATCATCAGAGAAGTAAGGTGCCTCCTTAAGGTTTAGTCCATACGACTATACGACATAGGAGCAGGAATTAGGCAAGTTTGCCTATTGAGTCTACTCCACCATTCAATCATCGCTGATAAGTTTCTAAAACCCATTCTCCGACCTTCTGCCCGTAATCCTTGATCCCCTGGATAATCAAAAAAACTATCCCTGTCTCAGATATATTCAATGACCTGGCCCCACAGCCTTCTCTGCCAATAAATTGCGAAGATTCACCATTCGCTGGTTAAAGAAGTCTCCTTATCAACGTTCTAAAATATGTTCGCTTTAAGCTAAGGCTGTGTCCTTTCGTCTTAGTCTCTCCTACCAATGGAAACATCTTATGAACATCCACTCGGTTTAGGTCATTCAGTATTCTGTATGTTTCAATTACATTTCCTCTCTTCCTTCTAAACTTTATCAAGTATAGATCCAAAGACTCAAACATTCCTCATACAATAAACTTTTTCACTCTTATGATTATTCCCGTGAAAATCTTCTGAACATGCTTCAGGGATAGTACATCCTTCCTGAGATATGAAGCTCAATAGTACGCGCAACACTCCAAATGTAGTCTGACCAAAGCTGTATACAGCCTGTTCTTATATTCAATTTCTCTCGTAATAAATGCCATCAATAATGACTGCAATTGCCCTCCTAACTATTATCTCAGCCTGCAAGCTTATCTTAAGAGAACCCTGCACTTGACCTCCCAAGTCCCTTTGCACTCAGATTTCTGAATTTTCTCCCCATTTAGGAAATAGACCATGCCTCTATTCTTCATGCCAAAGAGCATGACCTCACAAATTCAGACGTTGGAATGCATCTGCCAACCCCTTCACCTGGCCAATTCCTTCTTCAGCCTCTATGCCTCCTCTCTCCGACCTGGCACTCTACGTATCTTAGTTTCGTCTGCAAACTTAGCCAGAGTGCCGTCAGTTACATCATCTAGGTTGTTAACGTATAAGGTAAAACGTTATGGCACCAATACTGTGCCTTGCTGACCACCACTTGTCACCTGCTGCCATCATGAGAAGGACCATTTTATCCCCACTCTCTGCTTTCTGTCAGACAGGCAAGCTTCTATTCACGCCTCTACCTTGCCTCTAACACCACGGACCCTTATCATAATCAATAATCTCCTATGTGACACCTTGCCAAAGGCCTTCTTGATGTCCAGATGGATAACATCCATTGGCTCTACTTGATCGAGCCTGCTCACTTTTTCTTCAAAGATTTCCATCAAATTTGTCAGGCATGACCTTCCCTTGATGGAACCATGCTAACTTTGCCCTATTTTGCCAAATGCTTCCAAGTATTCAGAAATCTCATCCTTCACAAGGGATCCCAGGATCTTACCCACGACAAAGGTTAAGCATTTGTTTTTGTCTTTTCTTCCTTACTCCCTGGGCAAAAACAGATGTCACATTAGGGGGTTTCCAATGTTCTAGGATTGTTCCTTTCTCGAGTAATTCCTGAAAAATCACCACCATCACCTCAACTAACTATTCAGCTATCCCCCTTATAACAAAGGCATTTAATCCATCTGGTTCAGGTTATTTAACCAACTTTAAGCCATTCAGCTTTTTCCTAGCATGTTCTCCATGGTGGTGGTCACCATACTCAGCTCTAGCCACTCACTCTCCTGAATGTTTGAGATATTATTCGTGTCTTCCACAATGAAACTTATGCACAGTAATTATCCAATTCCTCGGCCATTTTCTTTGTCCCCACTGCTATCTCTCCAGTGTCATTTTCCAGCAATCCAATGCCATATTTTGACTCTCTTTTGTACTTTATATATCGAAAGAAACTCTTACATTTCTTCCTTTACATTACTGGCTAGCTTACACCGATATTTAGTAATCTCCCTCCTTATTTTATTTTGTTTGCCTTCTGTTTTGTCTTTGTAAGTTTCCCAAAACTCTGGTTTCCCATTGTACTTTCCCCCATTATGTCCTTTCTCTTTTGCTTTAATGCTATACCTGACTTCCTTCGTGAGTCGCGGTTACCTCATTCTCCATGTATCATGCCTCTTTTTACTCGGGGTAAATCTCTGTTGCATCCTGAATTACTCCATAAATCTCCTGCCATTGCTGCTCCACTGTCTTTCTTGTTGGGCCCTTCTACTAGTCAATTCTACCCAGCTCCTCTCTCATGCCTCTGTAATTGCCTTTATTCAGCTCTAATACCGTTACCTCTGATTCTAACTATGCCATCTGAAATTGCAGAGTAAATTCAATCATATTATGATCATTGCCTCCTATGATTTCCTTCTCCTTAAGCTCCCTTATCTAAAATGCCTGCGCAAGCTGCTCCAAAAAACCAACTCATCGACATTCCACAAATTTCTTCTCCTGCAAACCACTACCAACCTGAATTCCCAGCCCACCTCCGTAATGTAATCCCACATGATCACTGTAACTTTGTCTTTCCTACACTTCTTTCTAGCTCCTGTTATATCTTGCACCTCAACTCCTGACGACTGTTTGGAGGCCTGAACAGAGCTCCAACTACATTTTTTTTAACCTTTTTGATTCCTCAAGTCTACTGATACAGATTCCACACCACTTGACCTTACTTCATTTCTTCTTATTGATTTAATTTCATTTCTTTCTAATAAGACAGCCTCCTCCCTTCTATCCAACTGCCTATCTTTTGATAATATCCTTGAATATTCAGCTGCCAATTCTGATCCTCTTGCAGTGACGTCTCCGTGATGGCGACCTGCCAATTTGTGTATGAGTCACAAGCATTTTTACTTTATTCGTTATACTGCATGCATTCCGATATAACAGTTCAGCCCTGTATTAGCTATTCCTCTTCTCATTGTCATTTGTTTGTCCTGTGTATTTGAAGTTTGATTGCTCACACTTTCCATATTCCCTGTGTATGGTGCTGCGTCTGTGCTGGAGATTTAAATAACTTGGAGTCATAGAATCATAGAGATGTATAGCATGGAATCAGAACCTTCGGTCAAACCCGTCCATGCCGATCAGCTATCCCAACCCAATCTAGTCCCACCTGCCAGCACCCGGCCCATATCCCTCCAAACCCTTCTTATTCATATACCCATCCAAATACCTCTTAAATGCCTCCACCATTTCCTCTGGCAGCTCACTCCATATATGTACCACCTTCTGCGTGAAAACGTTGTCCCTCAGGTCTCTTTTATACCTTTACCCTCTCACCCAAAACCTGTGCTCTCTAGTTCTGGACTCCCCGACCCCAGGGAAAAGACGTTGCCTATTTACCCTATCCATTCCCCTCATAATTTAGTAAACATCTTTCAGTTCACCCCTCAGCCTCCGACGCTCCAGGGAAAACAGCCCCAGCCTGTTCAGCCTTTCCCTGGAGCTCAAATTCTCCAACCCTGGGCAACATCCTTGTAAATCTTTTCTGAACACTTTCAAGTTTCGCAACATCTTTCCAATTGGAAGGAGGCCAGAATTGCATGCAATATTCTGACAGTGGCCTAACCAATGTCCTGTACAGCTGCAACATGACCTCCTAACTCCTGTACTCTGTACTCTGACCAATAAAGGAAAGCATACCAAACGCCTTCTTCTTGAGTTCTGCAGTCTTACCCCCTCCTTTAATTCGGGTTTTCTAATTTTCTCTATAACTGACACCACCCCACACTCACTTAGCTTAAAATCCAGTCTGC
>NC_057754.1:13308012-13314441 GCF_004010195.1 Chiloscyllium plagiosum | reverse complement strand
GCCAGTACTGGTGTCAATGTCCCATGATACAAACCCATTTCTCCCGCACCAAACTTTGAGCCACGCATTTTCCTGCTGACCCTGTGCTAATTAGCTCATGGTTCAGGCCGTAATCCAGAGATTATTTCCTTTTTGTTTCTGTTTTCTAATTTAGCTCTGAGATCTTCGTATCCCTTAACAGACCCTCTGCTCTAGTTTTATCTCTGTCGTTGGTACCTACACAGACCACGACCAATGGATCGTTACCCTCCCACTCCAAGTTCCTCTGCAGCCCAGATGAGGTATCCCTTACCCAAACACCAGTAGGTGACGCAGCTTTCAGGACTCACAATCGCGATCACAGAGAACAGTGTCTTACTATACTATCCCCAATTACCATAATATTTCTCTTCTCTTGTCCCGCTTGAAAGTTTCCCTTAACTCGGTGCTGAAGGCAATCAGCTCACCCTTCCTGCAGCCTCCATTCTCATCCACACAGGGAATAAGATTCTCGAACCTGTTAGACATGGACAGGTGCTGAGGCTCCTGCAACTCTACCTCCTGAATCCCTCTACCTGCCTCACTCATAGCCAAACCCTCCGCTTTCTAACCACTGGCTGACTTTGAGTCAGTTGATCTAAAGATTGTAACTGTCTCTTGAATTACAGCATCCAGGGAACTCTCCCTCTCCCTGATGCCTCGCAATGTTTGAAACTCAAACTCCAGTTAATCGACTCTGAGACAGAGTTCTTCTAGCATGCAACATTTATTCCAGACATGGTCACTGGGAACCACAGTGGGCTCCACCACTCCCACATCATGTAGAAACAACACATCACCCGACCCTCCATCCTTACTTTATTTAACTACTATTGAATCGTTCCTTTATAACTTTTAGTTGTTTTTGTACATCTGCTTATGCAAGTTACAACCAATAAATTAACATGATTCAATTTAACACAGATTCAAATTTAACACACTCCCTATTAGCAAATCAGATCACATCCTCCCTTTGTCAAATCTGCTCATTATCTTCTGAAAGAATTCTGACAGACTTGTCAGTGGGACCATTCCTTGATGAAGCCATGCTGACTCGGCCCTATTTTACCATGCACCTCCAGGTACTCTGCAATCTCATTGCAAGCAGTGCACTCTAAATCCCTAATAACGGCCGATGCCAGGCTCTACTGCCCTATGATTTCCTGTATTTTGCCTTTCTTCCTTCTTACACAGAGATTTTAAATTGTCCATTTTCCAGGTCTCTGGGACTTTGTTTGATGATAGTTATTCCTGAACAGTCGCGACCAATGTTTTCACAATCTCCTCCGCTAATTACTTCAGAACATTGGTTGTTATCCTTCCAGTCTGTGTGATTTATCCATTTTCAAACATTGCAGCTTCCCTAGTACCTTCTCCTCAGCACTGATCACTACATCCATTCCTCACCCTTGACTCACTTGAAGTTCTGGAATGTTCATAGTATCTACCATTGTGAGGGTTGACGGAAAGTACCTATTTAGGTCATTCTCCAATTCTTTGTTTTCAAATTCTCTGCAGCCAGCCTCAATTTCTGGTTATCCAATGTTCACTCTCCCCTTTTATATATCTTTAAAAAACTCCTGCAATCTCTTTTTCTAAAGCAAGCGAGCTTACATGTGTCGTGTTCATCATTTTATTGCTTCTTGAATTGTCCTCTGCTGCTGTATAAAGGCTTCCCAATCTTAGACAGGCTGCGTGAGAGCATTCCTGTTAACTCACTGTCGAAAATATACTCATGCAACTGTCCTAATCCTGTTGTCCATCATTAGATAGCGTGGTGACAAAACACTGCTGCCTCACAGTGCCAGGGACTCGGGTTCAATTCCAATCTCTGGACCCTGTCTTTCTGGAGATTTTGCCATCTCTGCATTGGGAGAATTTCCTCTTTTCTCTCTCCACAGCACGTTTCTGTGTTTGTTTCAGATTTCTGCCATCTACAGTATATTTGCTTGTGTTTGATGGAGAATTGCTGCAAAATGACGGGTTTATTGTAAAAGTAGCTCTGGTCCTCAGGCTTCCGGAGTGCTTGGGAATCTTGCCCAGCTACTTATGTGAGTGCATGTCCCTGATTACCTACTCTGTCTCTCTCAATCCCTGAGTCCGTCCGTCACTGCATGCAACCTTTCATCGAGACACACCGGGATTCCCCACACCCCATTGCCTGGCACTGGATGCTCCCTAAGCAGTGAGCGCACAAAGACACTGGGCACTTTCTGACGCGCTGGGGATCCGGGGTAAAGACCCAGCTATTAAAAGGAACAGAATAGCTAAAATCCAATTGAACAGCAAAGCAGAGTAAACAGGCTGACTGGCACCCATCTGTTGTGACATTTTCAGGTCTTTTGGACTAATTTCCGTTTATCCTCGTCCATGTACAAATAGATGCTCCATAAGTATATTTTGTCACATAGGTTTGGTGGAGGTGACAGATATCAGATCCTATGGTCATTGCGACTGATTCGTTGGGCTCCACTTTCCTAGTTAATGAGATCACACTTAAGTTTTTATTGTCAATTCTATCCATTTTAAAGTAAAGGTCTTGCTGGAGTTGTTCTGAAAGCATATTTGAATGTTGGGGAGACTAGATTATGCCACGTGCCAGTGAGGTTAGGAATAGGAATGCAATATAGTTAAAAAAAAAACATGGCCAAAGAGCTGGTATGATAGGCAGCACTTCCAATATATGGATCATTGCGATTCCCGGGTCGGTAGGATAAACACAAGAAGTACGGGATGCAGCTGAACTGGCAGCAATCTCAGATATGTGGGTCATTGGGAATCCTGGGTCAGTATGAAATACACAAGAAGGACGGGATGGACGTGAACTGGCAGCAATCTCCTGGCAGGCAGGTTTGCTATTGTCACTCAAGAGGGATAAAACTAATGTGGCGGTGGGGGAGGGAGGGTGGAGCCAGAGCAGTACGTCCACAAGCACAGTGACTGAAGAGCAGTTGGAGACTAATCCCAGTACAACTAAGACCGGCAACAAACTGGCAGAGGGGAGTGAACACAATGGGACTGGCAGTCTGATGTATGCTGATTTTAATGTGAGCAGTGTGACAGGCAAGACAGTTAAGTATATATAACTATGATACAAATATTAGAGATTTGGTTGAGAGAGGGATCAGAAAACTGTCAATCCAATGGGTCCAGAGCGAGTTGAAGAATGTGCAGCGAGAGGCTGGAGACGATTGTTTGAAGCAAAATAATTACCCAGCAGTTGATTGGAATTGGACAGTGTGGGATGCAATGTTCAGATTAAAGGGACAAGGGAGGAAACTGAAATTGTCTGTTTACAATATTTTCCGCTTTACTGACAGTCCTTTGTAATCTCCTGTTACCAGAGAATAGACGAGGAGAATGTACCTCAGGGAAACTCAAACCAAATATCAGGTCAGGATCTGATGGAGTTTGGCTAAAGTGTATTTATTTCAATGCAAGAATATGGGTAAGGACGATGAACTGGGAGCCTGAATCCATACATGGGTCGATGATGTTGCGGCTTTACAGAGACTTGGTTGAGAGAGGGAAAGGACTGGCAGTTCAAAGTATCCAGGGTTTAATTGGTTTAGGCGAGATAGAGAAGAAGCTAAAAGATGTGGACGAGTTATTTTACTGATCAGGGAGAATGCTACATCTGCACGTGAACAGGACATAGAGGAGGGACCATCCAGTGCAGCAATATGGGTCAAGCTCAAAAATAAGATGGATGCAAGCACTGCGTTACTATAATCTCTCCAACAGCCACGGAGGGATTGAGGAACAGATATGTATGTCGATTAAGGAAAGGTGTATTTAAAAAAAAGAGTGGTCATAGTGAGTGTCTTTAATATCCCCAATAATGACTGGAAGTCCATGAGAGCAAAGGGCTTAGACGGGGTAGAATTTGTTAACTGCAGCAGTTTATGGATAGTCCAACGAGAGGAAGAACCATTCTGGACCTCGTATTGGCTAATGAGCCTGGCCAGGTGACTGACCTTTCAGTGGGACATAATTTTAAAAACAGTGGTCACAGTTCCTTCAGATTTAAGATAGCTATGAACACGGATATGTCAGGACCTTGTGGGAATCTACTGAATTGGCGGAAGACAAATTACGTCAGTATCAGGCAGAGCTAGGACGTGTCAATTGGGAGGAGCTGCTATCAGGCAAATCCAATTTTGTATGTGGGAACTGCTTGTTAAATCCTGACAGCAAAATCATCTGGTGAACGTTCTCCCAACTGCTCGAATTTCTATCTATTTTTTTAAACTGATATTTCAAGGCCGCTGCATATAAGACAACAGGAAGACATAAAGGATGATTCTGCACTGTGTCCTTCGCAGGATCAGCTTGTCTCTCCAGGCACCTGAAGTCTTTATTGTGGGTCAGAGAACTTCAGAATTGATAGAGCACTGAAGGAGGCCATTTAGCCCATTGGACACCGACGAGCTCTCCAACAGCACAATTTGTCAACAGAGAGAACCGAATGTGTGTGTCTGTGCGTGTCTGCGTGAGAGAGAGAAAAATTAACAGAGAAAAAAGGAAGTGAAGAGAGATAAAACGAATGGAGAGAAAACTGAGCCACAGAGTGAGTGAGAGCAAGAGGTGTCAGACGAGTCTGAAGTTATATCAGAAGACAGCATGAGGAGAAATACACAGAAATTTCATTTAGAAACTCCCACAGACTGCAAGCCCTTTGTCTGGTGCCGTAACCTGTGAGCACTATGCTGTCATCCCAGATCACTTATCTCCAATAATTTCACAGAAACGGGTTGCTGACGCTGAACAGTATCCAAATGAACAATAGATTAGTTCCAGGGAGAAGGTGAATTAATTTAAATATTCTGGGCCAATAGGAACTTGTAGTCCCTCTGGACACGTTGTGAGAGACAGGGCGAGAGATTCTCAGTGAGGGGGACCACTGACAGGGGGGAGATCAGCATCTCAGCTGTGGGTCAAATAATGACTGATAAAGGTTGAAAACCTCGTCCATGGTTTCTAAATTCACATTTCAATTCATATAACTCCACATCGTAGGTGTATTTTAACAAACTTGCATCTTTGTGGTTTTCATGTTTTGGTATGGACAGAAAAGTTTGTTTTTTGTACCTTTATTTTGTGTTGGGACCACAGTCCGATCACGCAAATAAGACAGAGTGTATGGAAAGTGTAAGCAATCAGACTTCAAGCACACTGGATAAACAAATGAAAATGAGATGAGCAACCGTTAATACAAGATTGAAGGGGTTATACCTGAATGCACGCAATATAAGGAATAGAGTAAATGAACTTGTGGCACAGATTGAAATTGATAGGTATGACGTGATGGGCATCACAGAGAAGTGGTTGCAAGGGGATCAGGATATTCAAGGACATATATCCTATCAAAAAGACAGTTAGCAGAGGGAGTGGGTTTACATTATTAATAAATGAAATTAAATCAATAGTAAGAAAGGAAGTAAAGTCAGATGGTGTAGAATCTGCTTGGGTAGAATTGAGGAATCACAAAGATAAGACAATCACAGTTGGAGATTTGCACAGGCCTCCAAAGAGTAGTCAGGAGCTGGGGTACAAGATACTCCAGGAGATAGAAAAGATCTGTAGGAAAGAAAATGTTACAGTGATCATAGGGGGATTTAAATATGCAAGTGGAATGGGAACCCATTTTCGGAGTGGATCGCAAGAAAAGGAATTTGAGGAATGTCTATGGGATGGCTTTTTGGAGCATCATGTGGGGGAGGCCACTCAGGAACAGATGACACTGGATTTAATGACGCAGGCTAGATAAGGGAACTTAAGGTGAAAGAAAACTTCAGAAGCAGTGATTAGAACATGGTTGAATTTATTCTGTAATTTGAGAAAGAGAAAGTAGAATCAAAGTTAACAGTATTTCAGCTGAATAAAGGCAACTGGAGAGGCACAAGGGAGAAGCTGGGTAGAATTGACCGGGACAGGGGTCTAGCAGGAATGACAGGGGAACAGTAATGGCAGGAAATTCCAAGATTAATTCAGGAGACACTGCAGAGATACATGCTGAGCAATAAAGGCATGGTACAGGGAGAATGAGGCAACCAGGGCTGACGAGGGAAGTCGGGGATTTCATATAAGTAAAAGCGCAAGCAATGTGAAGAGCAAAGGGAAACTGGAGAATGGGGCCAACAGAAGGCAAGGAAAAATAAATAAGGTGGGAGAAGATAAATAAATAAGGTGGGAGAAGATTAAATATGGGGGTAAGCTAACCAGTAAAATAAAGGAAACTTTAAGAGTTTCTTTAGATATATAAAGTGCAAAAGAGAGGTAGAAGTGAATATGGACCACTGGAAAATGATGCTGGTGAGACAGTAGTGGGAAACAAAGAAATGGCTGAGAACTTTGCATCAGCCTTCTCAGTGGAAGACACGAGTAATTTCTCAAGAATTGAAGAGAGTG
>NC_057754.1:13291508-13307512 GCF_004010195.1 Chiloscyllium plagiosum | reverse complement strand
TTGGAATTGGTTCAGCTAAGAAAAATATTCCTGGAAATCCCAGGGAGGATAGTACTGTACCCAGCCCTTACCCATGTACAGAGCTTACCTTCTGTATAATCACGGCTCTATTTGTTTCCCAAACACTCTATGAATGCAGTGTCCAGAGTAGGGTCACCAGACCCTCAGATCTCTCTGAATACGTGCAGCAGCTGATAATACTCAAACCCGAGGATAGCACCCACTGAACCTCCCCTTACTGTCGAATGACAGGCACTAGTCAAAATCTCTCACACACGTAGTGCACCCATTCCGTGTTGAAAATGCTTTTCTTCCTGGCTGAAAAAGCCGTTAAATCTCTGCACAGTCCTACAGTAACAGTCCCTTTTTCTGAAAAAGCAGTTGACAATGTCACATTACGTTTCTCTGTATCCAACCAACTATAAGGACAGCATCAATATTGCCAATGGAGTTGATCTTCACTCTCAGAGAAGAGCGATGGAGGGAATATAACTCACTTTAAACAGGAGCATATCTAAGTTGACGTGATATTCAGGAATAAGTGAAAAAGGAGTTATGTTAGAATAAGTTTTCTTTTTATTTTCCTTCTACTTTCTCATCAGCAGTCCCTTTTTTGCATTTCATTTCTTTCCTGTCTTTCTCTCTCTCTTGTTCTCTCTCTTGCTGGACATTTCTCCATCTATTCAACTAACTTTCTCTTCACTCATCCAGCCATCCCTGATAGAAATAATATTACTTCTCAGTTGCTTTCAGTGTTGATGCAGGATCACTATACTTGCAACTGTATCTGATTTTCTCCTGACAGAGGCTGCCATACTTGCTGAGATTCTTCAATATTTTCAGACGCTGGAGAATTTTATTTCAAATCTCCAACATCCATAGTTCCGTGGTTTTCTCACCTTTAATGTTGTTGTTTCACAGGATGTCAGCATCACCAGAAATGGCAGCATTTGTTGTTCATCATTAACTGCTCTTGACTGTGATGCCATTTGTCAAGGCAATATGGAGCCACCATGTGGTCATTGGTCTGAAGTCACACTTAGTTTCTTTAAGAAAGGCTATAAGTGAAATAATGAAAGAAATCCTGAAGGTTTATGGTTGCCATTAGTAAAATGAGATTTCATTCCAATTTTTGCCATTCGAATTTAAGTTCTGTCATTGGCTGTGATAGGATTTGAAACAATACCTTTAAGGTTATAACCTGTGCCTCTCAATTACCCATCCAGTGACATTGTTACTCTGATATGGGGTCTCTATTATTAAACAGCTGGAGAAGCAAGAACAAGTTTGTATTCAAAATATTTGCAATTGGAGGAGAGGTCAGAAGAGAACTGGAGCCGTAAATCTGAAGTTAACAAGGGGACAGTTGATAGCTAATTCAACAACAGCACTGAGGCAGAGCTGGAGACTGGGGATATTACAGAGCTGGGTGTGGGCAGGTTTGATGGCGGAGAAAATACAGAGAAACAGTTGAGGGTGAAACGAAGACAAAACGGTCTAAACAATTTCGTTTCTTCTTAGATATTTATGAGAGAGAAGTCTGAGATTGGTGGAAATGAAGTGGAGTTTGTGACTGAACAGAAGATAACAGTTTATGCATTTGTTAAATTTTATTAACTGAAATAGCAATAACCATCATCACAGTTTATAGAAATGACAAAGGTAGGCTTACCAGGAACACCAATCATAGCAAGCATGGGATAGTAACCTGCTTGAATAATCATCAGTACGGCTTGTATCCGCAACTCTAACCCATGCCCAATCCAGTGAAAGAAAGTAAAGACCATCGGATAAACTTCTGTCCATTGTTGGAACATTACAGTCTATTGTTCTAAGACTCTCTTCTTCGCCGTCTCTCTGTAGCTGCCGATCCCAATCATCTTCAGGATGACAGTACCGCTGATACTGTGAGATTAAACGGTGAAGGAATCCCCTTATTAATAGAATAGGAAACCCTCCAGTGACACAGTTAAGATCCATGGAGACTAATATCAATCACAGTCACTGTACAAACAGCTCCAGTTAACCCCTTTCGCAACAACCCTGACATATGACAATAATACTTGGTCTTCCTGAGATGTTGACATCGCTGACTATTTGGCTAATGGCACATCTTGAATTGTAATGTTAGAGGTGAGGCAGAGAGATGATGCTTTCTCTTCACAAGCTCGATAATTCTCCTCCGTTTTGGCAGGGTCGGAATTGCTGTGCTCCAAAGGCCGTCTGTGTCTGCTCACCAGGCCTGCTGCATCCTTTGGCTTTATTTATTTATAATTAACTTTGACATTTATCTTATCAACATTGCACGGCTCAGCTGGGGTTAGGCATCTTTGAGAGGTTCCTACAATGGCATAAGCAGTGTAGATACATTCCATTCCTTGTGGTCCTTCCAGCCGCAGCCTGGTCCAGTGGAGTGATGGACAAACTCTCCCAGAACCAGGATTTTCAGGTTTCCCATTCGCCAGTCTGCTGGGGTCTCAGCAGAGTTGGAAGGCAGTAAATCTCTCCCGGCAGCTACACACTCTGAGATTTCTCTCAGAATTGGCTTCTGATGTTCATTCCTCCTGGATTGGAGAGCTGCATGCGAAACAATATGTTTCCTGAATTTCTTTTGTGACAAGTGTGTGTTTTAAGAATGTCACCATGTTGGACCAGTTATTGTTTAGCAATTAAATAACCGTTACATTTTCCAATGCATGAAGTTATTCCAAGTTCCTCTTATTTTTATTGTATTTTGTCTACAATACTTTAATAAATTGTATTTTGTTAATGTCGAATATTTTGTCCAAACGAATTGAATCTGAAACACAGCACCTACCTGGCAATTACCTTTAAAATAAGAAAATGTTCGGGTTGAGACTACCTTCTGCATATATTTGGAGGAGCGTTTGCTCGCCTCCATAACAAGAAGGACAGGTATTCAAGTTGTAATTGGATAATTACTTAATGGACAATAAGTTGCAAAAACACGGGGTTTGACAAAAAATGCGCCGAGCTGGACCAGTGATAATTCTGTCAGGAATTATATCAGATACACAATCCAACTCACAGATCAAGCCCAGACAATTATGAGACCACATGAGACTGTGCAGACCAGGCTCAGTACAACTCAGCAATCTGTCCAGGGTGGAATACTATGCAGCTCTAAGCAATCCATCTGTCCAACATGGGGAACAGTACACACAACACCAGTGCATTGATTCAGAAACCTGGACGAAACGGTCTGTCCAGCATGGGGTGATATGCATCCCACACCATAAACGTTGACAAGGTATCTGTTCATTACGGGGAGCTGTACAGTGAATAGCATTGCATTGATCTGTAAACCAGGAGCAGTTACCCTCCCAGCATGTAGAGCTGTATACACCACCCAAGTACATTGCTCAGTAAGATGGTGTTAGATCGCAGCCGAGCTTGGGGAAACTTGCAGCCCATGCCAGAAGTGACAGAATGTGCAGCCCCCATCCATTTACTGTTCCATATCTCCGTTGAAACATGACAAGGGATGCTGTGGGAGTGAAACGCACTGCTAGAGAGAGATGTCAGGGAAATCAGTTTAAATACCAAAAATCAAGAGTTTTGGGAAAAGGAGAAAATGAGATTGAGAGACAATTTCATGGAAGACCACAGGTTTCAGAATGCTTAAGTGAAGATATTTCAATGGCATTTTGCAACGTTAGCCAGTATTCCCAGGAATGATGGGTGAACGAGATATCGGTGGGAGTCCAGATGACGGAGAGTTTTGCATGATGATTTGTTCTGCAGCTTTGTAACTGGGAGTGGGGTCAGAAGAGTCTTCGATTCATTGGGCTCAATGTAATAATAATTTCTCTCAGTGCCATTTTCATTGGGTGTGACAGAGGGATTGTCTGCATGAGTCGGAACTAATTTCCTGGTGCTATCTTATCGAACGCACCTCATTAACTGCCCAGCCCACCCCATGGTGTCCCTCTCATTCACTGCCAGCCCGATTCTCCCACACATCATGGCTTGTGGTACTCACCATCGCCCGGATGCCCCTGGATATTTCATGATCCCTGGCACTGGTGTCAACTTTAAAAGGCCATGTGCAAACGTTTGAGCTTTGTCGCTTCGGAGCTGCCCTGCATAGTTTACTCATAGCATGGCAGATAAGGGGCAATTACACCACGGTGTGTCGACAGGAGCACGGAGGGCCTGGTGGATAGGCTAATACAGACGAGGATCATTCTCTTCCCAGAGGGGGCCACACTACAAGACCCACCAAGCATGATCTGAGCTCGCCACCCAGCTCAGTGCATCTATGGTCTGAAGAAATATCCAGCAAGACAGGACAAGCATCAATAACATCCCCCGCTCTGTCAGGATAAGGGTCAGCATGTTCTCTCTGCTCCCTCACACTCACTGTTTCTCTGTTATAGAACCTACCCCAAAACAAGGCTCATGCTTCACCACTGTCACTGCCGCATGCAGCAGCTTCCCTTTCTGCCTCTCCCCCTCTCTCAATACCACCAAAAGGTAAAAGAATGTTCTGGAGAATGCGGATTATGGAATGTTCCAGATAATGCTCTAAATAATTCCAATTTTCAGGAAAATGTCAGTGCCCCAGTATGAAACTCATAAGTGGAGGGAGTAGAGATGTCAGCTTTTGTAAACCAGATATCATGCAATTCCATCATGAGGCTATTCAGTCCTTCAAATGTGCTCTCGTATTTAATAAGAACGCGAATGATCTGATGCTTTTCGCAATTCAATGTCACAGGAACTTTCAGTCATTCAACCCCCTGGGTTCCAGTCACTGACCAGACGACACTCAGGCACTTTTACCCCGGTTTTCTTCAAGCACCTGTTCGAGGGCATTTCCCATGAAGATGGACTCTGCAAACAATATATTCCATCAGCTTCATACTTTTGTGCAATGGTAAGCACTTTTTACATAGACCAATCAAAAGTATACACTTATTTGTGGAGATCAATATCAAATTTCAATTAATAATTCTGATTATTTCACATGTCTCACCGTATTTTATTCAGCCTAAGACGGCTGCTAATCACTTGTCTCGTTATAAAATACTATTTATAGCAGAGAACGATTTAATCCTCAGCTGTTATCTTGACCGTTATCTAAATTGTACCTTTTTCCTTGTTATGATTGTTTCTCTTGCCCTTTGTCTGTGCCTGTTTCTGTCTGCAACAGTTACGCGGTCTCCCACTCAGTTGGCTGGATGGCTGGTTTGTGATGCACAGATAGGTCAACAGCGCTGGTTTAAGTCCCCACACTGACAGAGGTTACCATGAAGAGGATGTTCTCTCAATCTCACCCCATCACCCGAGATGTGGTGACCCTCAGGTTAAACCTGCTTGAGTGGTCTCTCTCTCTAATGACAGAGCAGTCCCATGGCCCTTTCGAACTATATTCTATCACTGCTACATTTTATTTTTTTTCCTATTTTATAATTTTGTTTTGCATTATATTCCTGTATGTTTTGAATCTGTGTCATTTGGTACCACTGTCAGCATATCTCCCACACTGCATATTCCTGCTTAATAATCCTTAACTCTATTGTTATTTATGAACTTTCCGTCTGTGCTTCAAAAAAAAAGAATTCAATATCTCTGTCTCCAATACTCTGCGGGGAAGAGAGTTACAAAGACTCACAACACTGAGAAAACAAACATACAAAACATTTGAGATTATGTTCTGTATCCTTACCTGAGTAATGTTGTAATGACATTGGAAGCAGATCAGATATGTTATGCTTCACATATTCCAACGATGAAGGGCTTATATTATGAAGGCTTTAACAGGTTACTCTTGGAATGAGAGCTGATCTTATTTATACATACAAAACCTTACGGAGAGCAGATCAGGAAGATGCCGACTGGGTATTTGTATAGTCCAAATCTGTTGTCATTGTCATAGAATCTCTACAATGTGGATGCAGGACAGTCTGCCCATCGAATCCACATCAACTCACGAAGCAGCATCGCACACAAACCTGCCTCCATGTAACCATATATTTCTCATGACTAACCCACCTAATCGACACATCCCTGGACACTATGGGCAATCTAACATGACCAATCCACTCTAAGCTGCATATCTTTGCTCTGTGGGAGGAAACTGGGGCACTGGGAGGAAACCCCCATAGACACGTAGAGAATCTCAAACTCCACATAGAGGTTCGCTCGAGGTTGCAATTTGAACCCTTCCATTCCTGATGGAGAGCTTTTGTTCGAAATGACGATTTTACTGCACCTCGGATGCTGCCTGACCAGCGGTACTTTTCCAGCACCACTCTCATCTAGACGTTGGAGTTGAAACCAGCCGTGCTATCCACATATCCACCATGCCCCTCTGTTATATATGTACGTTACTTGTGTCTGACGAAAGAAATATGCCTGACTTCTTCTTATCACTGATCCTGACACTGTTTGAGACCTTTAAGACGTTGGAGTTGAAACCAGCCGTGCTATCCACATATCCACCATGCCCCTCTGTTATATATGTACGTTACTTGTGTCTGACTAAAGAAATCTGCCTGACTTCTTCTTATCACTGATCCTGACACTGTTTGAGACCTTTATTATCAGCCATTTCAGGAATCTGGTTACATTTAAAATTTCTTGTGAGCAGTGGAGGAGTGGGACTAGAAAAGGAAACAGTGACACCCTCCAAACTCAGTCAGAACCGGAGTGAAGAGAAACTCACAAAGTGAGGACTCGTTCAAGTGCGAATTCTTGTTCTCATAAGTTTGGGATGGCTGAATCTTTATATTATATCGAGGCTAGCTTCGTCTGACTTTCTATAGACAGGTAAACCAGGGATAATGGTGCATGGAGAGGTAAGTGTAGCTGGGACCACAATAAGATGAGTCGTAATCGTTTTTAATTGTGGAGTAGTGTCAAAGGGCCGAATGTCATCGTTGTGTCCCTCATCTCTGTGTTCTGATGTCCCATTCAGCCCTTCAGGCCTGCTACACAGGAGCAGATCGAGGCTACTCCAATGGTTAGGTGTAATTTCGGAAATGTTCTTGAAAAATCCAAGCCGGGCCAGGAAGTGACCATCAGGACCCCCTCCAATCCATCTTTCCAGGCTTCTCCTCTCTGTAACTTCTGCTGGAAATGTGGGTCATGTTGCAGATCCAGATTGCTGTGAATACAGCCCCCTGCTGAGCCCAGTGTTAAGTAAAACAAATCCTCTGTTCTTCCTGAATGCAACATTCTACAGCACGACTTCTAGGAAAATTGCCACTTTCCAACAGCATAACTTTAGTACGTAAGAAATGGGAACATGCCTGTGCCAATAGGCCCCTCAAGCCTGGACTGTCGGTCAATAAGAGCACGGCTGATCTACTCCAGGGCTCAACTCCACTTTCCATCTAACCCCTAGTATCCCTCAACTCGCTAATGTGTCAAAACCGAATCCACCCCGTCGGTAAATACATTCAGTGACTCACTGAGTTAGGGAATTCTGGATATTCACTATCTTCTAAGTGGAGACATTTATTTACATCTCAGTTTGAAATCGATATCCCTAATGCTGTACCTGTATCCCCGAGTTCGAGACTCTGCCCAGGAATGGAACCACAACTTAACACCTACCTTGTCAATTCCCCTCTGTATCTTGTACGTTTCAATAACATCACCCTCATTAATTTCAAACACAATGAACAAACACCTCACCATTTTAGATGTACTCAATAATTGAACCCTTTTATCCCAGAAATCCGCCTCATGAAATAAACTAGTTACTTGCTGCATCAGCATGTTGATTTTATGGTTCTTTCAAAGAAAAACGCCCATCCCTTTGTACTGTTCTTTAGTTTGGGAGTCTTCTTCATTAAGTAAAAACCTACGTTTTGGTTCTCAGTGTCATCCCCAAACTCGGATGTATGTTGCACTCAGCTCCCGCCAACAGGCTATCAATGTGGATTGTAAATAACTGAAGGTACCGGACTGATATTTGTGTTACTCCAGTAGATACGTCTTTGTCAGAAAGATTGATTATTCCTGACTCTGCGATTTCTATGTGTTAACCAACCCGTCGTCCAATGCTAATACATTATCCAGCTTCTGGATGTGAGCTTCTATGAGCTTCTGTCTTGTGTAGGAGCCTTAATTTTGTGATAACATGTGGAAAAACTCTGAAAAAGCCTCGTGTCTACAAGTGCCCCTTCATCACGAACACATTGAAGGTTCTCCAGTTTCACTGGAACATTCCTGTAATCCAGAGAGTTATGGAATATTTCACACAGCGCCACTATTCCCTCTGTAACCACTTCTATTAAAGCCAGCTATGAATTACTGGTGACCTGCCTACCTTAAGTTTTATCTGTTGAAAAAAAACTTGATCTTATTGGTTAGAGACTGTTCAAGAACGCCTCTCTTATTACCATTTTGTTTATATCGTTGAAATGCTTACAGTGCCTTCCCCTGTCAGGAATGAATGTATAATACCGGTGGAAGTTATCTGCCTGTTCTCAGTAGCCAGGTCCCCAGTCACACCCTCCAGATGTTCTTAATATACTTTCCTGACTTTATTTCTACCAAAGGTCACACACTCACCTTGAACATGTTTTCATACACACAGAAAAGCTCAAAATGCTTGCTTTTATATTTCTTGCCAATTTAATTACATCATGTCTTTTCTTTCTTTTCTCTCGCTTTCTAGATTCACACAGTCATATCGCACACAAACAGACCCTTTGATCTATCTTGTTCATGCTGTCCAGGTTTTCCAAAACAGACGAGTCCCATCTGCTTGCACGGGTCCCACATGTCTCTAAACATTTCCTATTCATATGTTTGTCCAAATGTCTTTGAAATGTTGTAACTATACTTGCACCTACGACGTTTCCTCTGGCATCTCATTCCAGACACATACCATTCTCTGTGTGAAAACGTTGCCCCTTTGTCACTTTTAAATCTTCCCCCTTAACGCTTAAACCTATGTACTCTATGTTGATCTCCCCTGCCCTGTGGAATAGACCTTGACTATTCACCCTATGGCACTCATGATATTATATACTTCTAGAATTTCACCCCTCAACCTCCTACACTCGATCTGATACTAACTTTAAGAACAATCATTTCGAGCTAAGCACTGCAAAGTTGAAGCAATATCGAAAATGACAGGTAAACCAACATCATGTTGTGATTTGCTTTTCTCTGTTACAATACTAATGCAGCATGAAACGCTTACTCATGCCAAGAAGAAGTAAAACACCTGAAATCCTTTGTCGAAAAGGGATGATGATGTTGACAGTGAAAACGTTGCTCTAGATAGATCTTTGTGAGAGACGAAATTATTATACCAGACGGACAGCCTTTAGCAGAGTGAAATGAAGGCTGAATATACTTTTGGAAATTTGGATTAACTGTAAATTCAGTGCAAAGGTGGAGAGGTGATTTCAATTATATTTATTCCAAGAAGAAAAATTTCCTGAATGAGCAAGAATGGAGAGGCCGTGCCACATTAACACCCGAGGCAAAGTGGCGTCTCAAAACACAGCTTGATGCGAGTGCAGCGAAGGAAGACTTGATCAAAGAGTTTCAGGTGAAGTGCGGAGGGTCCACAATGTGAGAGAATGTACTCTGTAATTTGAGAGGGAGAACCTGGGATCAGAAAGGGGAGACGAGCAGGGAAGAAGATAGAGCATTAATGGCAGTGGTTTCTTGGGGTTGGGGGGGGGGGGAGAGAATTCAGGAAGCGCAGCTTAAATGCATGCCCAGCATCTGCTTTTTGTCTTTAAATTAAACATCCTAAACCCGATCCTACACAAACACTCATCACATTGTGATTGAATAGTATCCTTTACAGCTTTTGTCAACCATGGTTGGTTCATCTTCTTATCGAGTCCTTCTTTTTGAACAAAAACAATAATCTCTGAATATTATGGAATATCTGCTTGAATGTGTGCCCATGTACATCCACTGACCTTCCTCTGGGTCTACTTCCACATCCCGCTTCAGAGCAGGTCTGAGAGAGAAATCCTCAATTTAGATGCCTGGTTATTTTCAATCATTCAGTGGGAACTTGTGCATGTGGCTGAACACATGATCAGCGGAGGCTGACTCCATTCTCCCAGTTTCTCCATCTTTGTTGTTTCTGGTTGATCATGCCACATTCCAATGAACTGCCTGTGACGTGACCTCCTTTTCCTTCAAACCAGAACCCCAAACTCCGGTGCCCAGGGCCTTCAGCAGTCACTGTCCCGTCTCCCTCACTTCTGCCCTCACTCTACCCCCTCCTTCCCAGAACAATGAGAGATCTCCCCTTGTCCTCACTTCCTACTGCACTAAATTCCACATTCACGGAATCATCCTCCGCCATTTCCACCACCTCCAGCAGGACACCACCATTAACCACATTTTCCCCTCCCGTCCACTGTCAGCATTTCACAGGGACTATTCCTCTGTGACACCTTCCTTCACCCCGACCACTTCACCACTCCCTCCATGGCACCTTCCCATGCAATTGCAGAAGCTGCAACACATCCTCATTCACCTCTTCCCTACTCAATGTCCAAGGCCCCAATCACACTTCTCATGTGAAGCAAGATTTCACTTGTAATCATTAACTCCATTCTCCTGTCATTGCTGCTCATAATACAGTCTCCTTTACACTGGGGAGACCAAACAGAGACTGGATTGAGGAACACTCTCACTCTGTCAGTAGTAATAACCATGACACACTCATTGCTTCCCATTTCAATAACCTACATTGCTCTCATGCTAACGTATCGGTCCTGGGCTGCTTCAATGTTCCAATGAAGCACAACCCCAGCTCGAGTAACACCTCATTTTACACTTTGGTACTTTTCCACCGAGAGGAGTTAATATTACATTCCATAACTTCACAGCCTGGAGCAACTATGGCTGTTCTCCATTCTTCATGCATTCTGCTTCCTGGTTTCCCTATTTTCCTTGTCTCCCAATGAGCTTGTCTTTGTCTTGTTTATCTTACGCACAATACAAACAACGCATTTTTCCGATTCACACTTTAATTTACACCTATTTTACGTCAGTTTCTCTTACACCACAATCAAAAGCCACTCCTCTGTGGCATTGCACCTCCACATGCTCTGTTTCCCCTCATCCTTTGTCCACTTTTGTTCGGAAATGTGGCCATGCTGGACTTGAAACATTATTTCTGTTTCTCTGTATCCACAGATGCAGCCAGACCTGCTAGGTTTCTCCAGCAATTTCTGAGTTTAATAACTTGTCAAAGCTGCTCAAACGCCCTATGCAACATATAGCGCCATAAACCAGGAAGTGAGCAATAATGCAAGATGCACAAATTCAGTACCAAAATCGCACTTAATGATAATTGATTGTGATCGCTCCACTACTGGAGTCATTCACAGCACAAGGGAAGATGTTTATTATCAGAGGGCATCAATCATCCCTGGTGTGGGACATCACTGCAGGGGATCCTCATGGTAGCTCCTTTAGAACAGGTATCTCCAATTTATCATCAAACAATCCCTGCAGTGTGGAATGAGGCCATTCAGCCCATTGAGTCCAAACTGCGCAGAAGTGGGGATATCTTTGAAGTTTGAATAATGTTCAGAACAAATTGTCCCCCTGCAGCTCCAGAAGCAATCTGTGTTCATATCTAAAAAAAAAACCTGGACAACATTATATATCGTGCTGTTAAAGTCTGGGTAACATTCATAAAACAGCACTGTACATTTCCACAATAAAAGGAGGAGCTCATTCAGCACCTTATTCTGGGTTCACAGAAATATGGGGAAGTCTTTCAGCCAAACTAAACTACTTGGCAAGACATATGATAGTTCATTCAATCCCTCCTGCCGTTACACAGGAAGATAAGTAGTCTGCTCACTCCCATACGTCACTTACACGTGATCAGAACGAGAGCATTTCACACTTGGAATCACTTACAAAGGAACAGGAAGAGGTCACTCAGTTTCACAAGCCACTAACACAGGAACAGTAAGAGCTGAAAGATGCTCCAACATCACAATCAAATAATGCAGGAACTGCACAGATAGACTGGTTCAAATTGAACCAAGTGGCTTAATTACTCATAGTACTTAAATATTAATTTAATATGGTTTTCTGAGTAGGCATACAGCCGACATTTTCAGCCATTCTCTCAGTTGTCTTCCATCTCCAATAGAGCAGAACCATGGTCTCCATGGAGGTCAGAATGGCTAACTGTTTCAGGATGAGGTTATTTTAGCTGCTGACAGGATTGCGTACAAATGACAATCAATGCAGTGTCACGCAGTAATTGTGCATTAAAGTGTTCAGAGTTAATTCAGAGCCTGCACCTCTGTCAATCGACATGTGGGGCTCTGCAGATGCATCTAAACTATCTGGAATCAAACATCCAATGAAAAGTATGGAATTTTCACATTATTCAGCTGCTTGAGACATAATGCGTGTCCGCCCATAACCATCAAGTTTCATTTTCCTATTCTCTCACAGCGCTACAGATTGAAAACAGAGTTACTGCACTCTCTCCTGATGGTACTATCATGCCAGGGTTTAGTCCTCCTTTGCATTGTCTCCGTGACAAAGAGATCATGATTTAAAAAGCAGAACAAATATGTACACAAAGCAGCAAATGCTCCCTCAACAAAACACTACCATTGTGAAAGATATACTAACTCTGGTACTTCAATGATTTTGCATGAAGACGCACGTATCATCTACTTCCTGCCCCGTAAGAATTCTGTTTGTGACTTTTGACCAAGGACATCCAGGTCCTTTTCAAAAACAGCACTACCCATTGTCGCACTATTCAAGAAATATAAATATAGAATAATGATATTTGTTGTTCGCATCTGAATCATTTTATACCATGTGAACAGCTATTGTCCAAACAGTGATCCATCTGATAACTAACAAGACTTCAGTCCAGAGAAAAACACTACTCTTCTCGTATCTCCATTACCCAATTTTTAGCCAGATGGCATATATTCCACCCCTAGCTACCCATGGACACTAACATTCCCTCCACACCTGTATTCATTCATGTCAAGCGACTGCTGAAAATTCGAATACTCCACTCCCATTGGTTCTCAATTAGTGATGTCACAACGGACAATCTCCGCAAACCCCAGCACGTTTATCAAAGATTATTTCCCTTTCCTGAATATAGGCCAACTCTACCAAATCAAATAATTATTCTCCAAGTGTTAAGTAGTCCCATTCTTATGAAGAAGGGCCTTTGCCCCAAACGTCGATTTTGCTTCTCCTTGGATGCTGCCTGAACTGTTGTGCTCTTCTAGCACCACTAATCTACATTCTTATAACAGGCTACAATTATATTTTTTCCTCACAGCTGACATCAAGGTATCTAGTTTTCTGTTTGTTTTTTTTTCACTCCGATCTGTTTCAAATATTTAGTTTCACTATAGCTGCTTTCCAGTCAGAGGATCATTTCCAGAATCGAAGCAGCTTTGAAAAATAATCAATAATTATTTTACTAGCTCTGTTGGTACTTCCTCAATACTCTTGGAAGTAGCTCATCAGATGCATCAAATTACAAACCTTCAGTTCAATGATACTTTCAAATACATTTTTTTTATAATTCTAATTTCCTGTTATTCACCTTTTACACCAGCCACTCTGTTCCCTAGTTTGTTTCTGTAAGTTCCTCTGTGGAGACAGAGCCAACATATTCCTCTCAGCGGAGCAGATGGCTTCTCTCAGCGAGTGATACATCAGAGGACTGCACTCCGGAGATAATGCATATGCCACCCACCCCTGCGCTGTAAAATTCCACAATTAATCCAGTTCACAGTCGTGTTCCTGGTTTGAGGCTACAGGATATACTGAAGGAGGGTACACAGCTCGGTGACAACCTCATATCTGAAACAAATTGGTTTCACACTTTATACTTGGAATGAGACCAGCGTCGACAAATGTGCCTGGAAATCCCGGGGAGGATAGTGCAGTGCCTACTTCCTCCTATTTACAGAACTTCACTTCTGTGTAGTCTCAGCTCTATTTGTTTACCATGGACCCAGACACTCTGTAAATGTAGTGTCCACAGTGCCGTCGCCAGACCGTCGGGTGTCCCTAAATAAACCAAGCAGCTAACAAAACAAACCCGGGAACACCATCCACAGAAACTCTGCTGACTATCCAATGACAGGAGCAAGTCAAATCCCCACACCCATGATGCACCCATTTAGTGTTGAAAATACCTCTCTTTCCTCAGTTTCTCTTCCTGGCTGAGAAAACGGTTTCATCTCTGCACAGTCCCACAGTAACAGTTCCTCTGTTGAAAAGGATGGTGGGAGGTAGTCGTGACTCTGTGAGTGACTAACATGGTAATCATCGACCCTGATAATAGGTTTATAAATTCCTCATAAAAATCACTTGAAAATCCGTCAGGACTCGGCGCCTTTCCGCGCTGAATCTGCTTTATACCCTCCAGCACTGACAATGGTGCGTTAAAGCAAGATGCGTGTTGGGGATTATCCCTGGAAAATCCAAGTTCTTGAAGAAAGATTCCATCTTAATCTACCTATCCTCATAATGCTCAGTCTGATATAGTTCGGGCTAAAATTTCCGAAGTGCTGCTTTCATCTTTATGGGATCACAGGTAAAGGTTCCAGTACCTTCGCTAATTGAATTAATGGTTTTGGGATGCTCTTTGTCCTCGCTAGATAGGCTAAATACTTGCCTGGCTTATCACCATGCTCAAACAGCCTTTGTAAGTAAGTTCCTCTTTGGATGTCTGTGTGAGCATAGAATTCACTGCAGACTGAATCGTCTGCAGTCTAGCCACCGAGGGTTTATCACAGTATGCCCTCTTCGCTGCCTTCAACAGTGCCTGGAGCAAGCGTTCCTGTTCCAGCTTCCAGCATCCGAAGGAATAATTATTCCTTTGGCGTATGCCTTAGCAATTTCCCATAGAATGGATGGGTTACTGGTTGAATCTGAATTAATGGCTAAGAAAGCTCCGAATTAATTACAAAAATACTCAATGAACTTACTCTCCTTAAGAATAAAGGGATCAATTCGCCAGTGTCTCGAACCTGCAATATTGCCCTTAATCTTAACCAATAAGTATACTGCTGCATGGTCAGAAATGGTAATATTCCCAATTTTACAGAACGCCATCGAATCAAAGATTGCTGCAAGGTGTGGAAGAGACCAACAATGTGGCATTTCTGCAGGTTAAAGAAGAAAGGAAAATCTCTATGTGTGAGGTGGATCTGCCGTCAAACATCCACCAGCCCCAGTTCCACACAAAAATCCACTAATTGCCTAGATTGTAAAGATGCTCACTTCGGAGCAGCGAGAGGCGGGAGCCGGGACGATGTGACATTGGTGCGAGGTAATTGTCAAGAAGGCCAGTAAGTATATTTAACCTTCTTATCTTCAGGCCAACTGTCCATTTCGGAGCAGCGAGAGGCGGGAGCCTGGAGGACGTGACGTTTGTACGAGGTGATTGTCAGGAAGGCCGGTAAGTAGATTTAAACTTCTTACCTTCAGGCCAGCGAGGAAGGAGCGAGCAAAGGACTTCTGGGAAGGGTAAGTAGAACAGTTTATATTTGCGTGGTTGAGAGTCACCCCAAGTCGTGGTCCACATTGGCACCAACCACATAGGTCGGAAGAGAGATGGGAACTTGAGGCAGAAATTCAGGGAGCTAGGATGGAAGGTTCGAGCTAGGACAAACAGACTTATTTTATCTGGTTTGCTGCCCGTGCCACGTGCTAGTGAGGTGAGGAATATGGAGAGAAAAGAGATGAACACGTGGCTACAGGGATGGTGCAGGAGGGAGGGTTTCGGGTTTTTGGATAATTGGAGTTTATTCTGGGATAGGTGGGACCTCTACAAGCAGGATGGTCTTCATCTAAACCAGAGGCGTACCATTATCCTGGGTGGGAAATTCACGAAAGCTATTAAAATGTGTTTGAAGTAATAGAGCAGGGGGATGGGAACCAAAATTGTAGAAAATGTACGGAAGAGGATGAGAGTAGGGAGTTCTAAAATCAAGTATCTGACACTGGCAAGCGAGAACTTGGATTGAAGT
>NC_057754.1:13286101-13290687 GCF_004010195.1 Chiloscyllium plagiosum | reverse complement strand
ATGGACGGACATGGAATAGTGTAGGTGGGATGGGCTTCAGATTAGTATGACAGGGCGGCGCAACATCGAGGCCGAAGGGCCTGTACTGCGCTGTAATGTTCTATGTTCTATGGTACTGGTGGCCTCTGGGCATTCTGGCCAACGTGGGCGCAAATGATCATTGATATCTCCTCCGACCATAATGTGCTGCGAAGAAAGATTACTTAATTTGGAAAATGCAACTACCATGAATTTAGAACTGTGCACCGGGGGAAATAAACTTTCAAAGTACCGTTTTCTTCCCCATATATCTTTGAGGATTATGATCCTCCCGTGGGGGTCAAATGCAATCTAGTAACTTAAATGGAAAAGTCTTCCTCACCAGTATGGCTTATCCCCTACTCCAAGTATTAAAAGACGAGAAATAAACCTGATCAACCCCGACCTGCTGTTATGTCAAATGCTCCTTGTCATCAAGGTGCATCTCCTGCAATACGGCAATATTCACCCTCTCCTTTCTAAGACTAGAAAGTACCTTTTATCTCTGAACTGGGTCCCTTAATGCTCCAGATGCACCATTTAAGCACGACATTAGCCATAACACACTGAAACAATATATGGACTCCAGAGAGGAAGAACTCGAAATATAAATCTCTGAGTATCAATGAAAAAAGACTCATAGAGCCTAAGAATACATACAAAGTAAAGCTACTACAACTGACAAGCTCTCAAAACGTTCCAAAACTAAATACATACAAAAACAAAAAAACAGATACAAAGTACCAATGGCACTCAGGAAGGGCATTTACCCCCCGCCCACTGGGGGCATTTGCACGTCACAAATCTTTGTCTTCTGCCCTATTATCAATACTGCATCCAGGGCAACTGATCACATATATCGGGATTGAACTGCCCTTAGGTAGGCTTTTAGTCATCACGATCACCTTCATAACTCCCTCCATCTTGAGCCAAACCCAACACACAAACTGAGCAAGACAAAAACGAGTAGTAATACTAATGAATAAGTTAAAAGTGTGTACTCTACCCATCCCCGATTATAAATTCACACTGCTTAATACCAGAAACATTCAACAAACTTTCTTTAAAAAGAGAGAAACATGATTATCGATATCCATTAAAGCATCCAGCCTACTTTAAAGTGTCCACAAAGTTTTCGCTTCCTCTGGAGAGTCAGTGGATCTATTGAGTGCTTGGATCTATTGATAACATACGGAGCACTGCTGAATTCAATAACGAGTACAGAATCTCAAGTTCCCTTAGTCTTCTCTTGATATCATCAAAAGATTTTCTTTTCTGAATCACTGCCGCTGAAACGACCTGGATGAACATAATCCTGAGCCCTCGTCGGATCTTTTCCCTGTATTCTGGCAGCTTCCATAAGTATTTGTTTGTCCCTGCAAGTATGTAATCGTACAAGGACAGGGCGAAGGCGTTGGTCGAGTCTGACCACCACGCTTCAACGCGATGAGCTGCCTCACTGTTCACCCGTCCCTCTTCAGCTTCGAAGTAAAGGAATTGCGGCAGTCAGTTCTCGAAAAAAAACTCACTGGCTGAACAGCTTATGTCTCCAACAGACCGATGAAATGAACATTCTTCATTCTGCGCCTGTTCTCGAGTTCGCCACCTTGTTCAGTTAAGGTACGAATATGTTTTTCAAGGGCGTGGGTCCGTTCCTTAGAGGAATCGATCACAGACTCTGCCCCTGCAGTTTGGTGCTCGACCTCGCCCTTCCAAGCCTTTCAAGTTGCTGTTCATGTTTTTGGAGCAGTGCTGAGAGTGGTTCTATCCTACTGTTGGATGTTTCTTCAATCATGGTTTCAATTATTTCCCGTAACTTGGTGAACTCGGTGACCAAATCCTGGTGAGTAACTCGGTCCGTTGAACGAGCAGAGGGTGTTACCAGTGCGGCCACGACATGCTGAAAGATTCTGAAGGGTTCGCTGCGTGTTGGGACTTACTCGAAACTTTCCCATGTTTTGTCATTTCCACTTGACAAAATGGCATTAGTAAGGATTCTATAGCTCTTTTAGTGTTCAGTTGTGAGTAAATGACTGTGGTGGGGTGGGGTACAGCATTATTGTGATGCAGAGATCAGCAAAGCTGACCTTTCAGATCGCTTCCATCTTGTTCCCAGTTAAAACTTTATCGATGTTATCATTTCGTTTAATTCCTGGATATTCTGGAGCCGTGTCATTCAGTACCACTGTCTACATTTTCCCGAACACTGCACATTGCTGCCCACTCCTCGATAATCCTTGACTCCTTTGTGATTCGTGAACCTTGCTTCAAAAATATTCAATATCTCTGTCTCGAATGGTCTGCAGGGAAGAGTGTTCCAAAGACTCACTGCACCCTGAGCAAACAAAAATAAATCGACTCAACGGTGTGTGAGATTACTTTTAGTTTTGCATCCTTATCTGAGAAAGTGTATAGTAACACTGGAAGCAGTTCAGAGATGTTTCACTTCATTTATTCCATGCATGAAGGGCTGATATTATGTGGACTTTAACAGGTTACCCTTGGAGTGAGAGCTGATTGTATTGAAATATGCAAAGCCTTGAGGCGAGTGAACCAGGTACATACTGACTGGAAGTTTGTACAGCCCAAACTTGATGCTGTTGTCATTGAACCCCTGCAGTGTGCAAGCAGGACATTCGACCCATCGAGTCCATACCAACCCACTGAACAGTTTCCTACCAGACCAGTCCCCCTGCCCTATCCATGTAACCCTGCATTTCCCATGACTAACCCACTTAACCTTCACATCCCTGATACTCTGGGTAATTTAGCATGGCCAATAATACTAAGCTGCACATCTTTGAACTGTGGGAGGAAACTGGAGAACTGGGAAGAAACCCACACAGACACGGGAAGAATGTTCAAACTCCACATAGAATGTCGGACGAGGCTGGAATTGAGCTCAGCTCCTTGCTGATATGAGGCAGCAGTGCTAACCACAAATCTAACAGGCTGCTCCATTAGCCCTATTAGTTACCTGCGGCTGACGAAATAAATCTGTCTGACTTGTTCCTATCACTGAAACTGACCCTGTCTGAGACCTTTATCATCGGTCATATCACCAACCCCGTTACATTTAAAATTTGTTGTGAGCAGTGGAGGAGTGAGACGAGAAAAGGAAACAGTGACACTCTCCAACCTCAGTCAGAACCGGAGTGAGGAAAAATTCACAAAGTCGGATTTCACTCAAGTGGGAATTCCCTTTCCCAGAAGTTTGGGATGGTTGAATCTTTATATTATATCGAGGCTGGCTTTGTCTGATTTTCCATAGACAGGTGAATCAGGGATAATGCGGCATGGAGAGAAAAGTGCAGTTGGGACCACAATGAGATGAGCCATGACCTTATTTACTGGTGGGGTAGTGTTAAAGGGCCGTTTAGCCCACTCGTGTCCCTCAGTCCTATGTTCTGATGTTCCATTCAGCCCTTCTGACCTGCTACAAACAGGCAGATGGAAGCCACGCCGATGGTTAGTTGTAGTTTCGGAAATGCACTTGAAAATTCCAGGCTCGGTCAGGAAGTGACCCCCAGCCGCTATCCCTTTTTCCATGCTTCCCCACTCTGTAACTTCTGCTCTGGAATTGCTTTGAATGCAGCTCCCATATCCCATCCAGGGTTAACTCAGGCAAATTTTCTCCTCTAACGAATGCAACATTGTACAACACGACTTGCAGGAAAATAATCAATTACTTTCCAAAAGCATGACATGAAAAACTAAGAAGTAGGAACATGAGACGGCTATTCGGCCCCTCAAGACTGAACTCTCATTCAATAAGAACATGGCTGATTCATTTCCGGGCTCAACTCTACTTTCCTACCCAATTTCTTGCATCCCTCCAAAACTCTCTGGGTTAGGGAATTGCAGACATTCACTACCTTCTGAGAGAATGCATCATTTTTCACCTCAGACTGAAGTCGATGTTTCTTTTTCTGTAACTACCACCTCGAGTTCGAAACTCAGGGGAAACATCTACCTTGTCAAGGCCCCTCTGTATCTTGTACATTCCGTAATATCACCCTCATTTCAACCACAATGAATAATCTCCTTATCATTTTAAATGTATTCAATAATTCAACTCTTCCATCCCAGGAAGCCGCCTCATGAACCAATCTCGTTACTTGCTGCATCAGCATGCTGACGTTACGTTTCATACTCAGAAACACTACAATCCCTTTGTACTACTCCTTTTTTGGGAGTCCTCTTCATTAAATAGCAACCTGCATTTTGGTTCTCAAAGTCATCCACAAACTCCGATGTATATTGCACCCAGCTCCCGCCGTCAGGCTATCAGTATAGATTGTACATAACTGATGCCATCGGCCTGATATTTGTGGTAATCCAGTAGATACGTCTTTATCATAAAGATCCATTAATCCTGACTCTCCGATTTCTATGTGTTAAGCAACCATTATGCCATGCAAATATATTATTCATCATACTACAAGCCTCTGTCTTGTGTCAGAACGTTTATTTTGTGATACCTTGTGAAAACTTTCTGGAAAGCCTCATGTTGACCAGTGCCCTTTATCAAATCTGCTTGTCACTTTCTCAGGGATGCCTGATGAACG
>NC_057754.1:13278115-13285601 GCF_004010195.1 Chiloscyllium plagiosum | reverse complement strand
AAATGCCTTCTCTGCATCTAAAGAGATCATTAATACCTGTATAATTTGCTGTTGGCATGCTTGGATCATATTGAGTAATCTCCAAACATTGTTGGAATATCTGCAGCCTTTTAGAAGCCGGTTTGTTATACTTCGACAATGGAAGGATAAATAGTTTCCATCCTTAGTGTAAGGGACTCAGACAGAATTTTGAAATCAACATTGAGAAGTGAGATGGACCCATAGGAAGCACAATCTTTTGGTGTCTTCCTTTTCTTAAAAATAAGAGAGATATGAGCCTCTTTTAAGGATGGTGGGACGCAGTCGTGACTGTGTGAGTGACGAACATAGTAAGCATCGGCTCTGACAACAGGTTTATAAATTCCTCATAAAACTCACGTGGACATCCGTCAGGACCGGGCGCCTTTCCGCCTGGAAGCTGTTTTACACCCTCCAGCACTGGCAATGGTGCATTAAGGCAAGACACTTATTTGGGGGTTACCTCTGGAAGGTCCAAGTTCTTGAAGAAATATTCCATCTTAATCCATCTATCCTCATAATGCTCAGTCTGATATAATTCAGAGTAAAATCTCCGAAATGCTGCTTTAATCTTTATGGGATCGCAGGAAAGGGTCCCAGTACCTTCCCTAATTGAGGTAATGGCTTTGGGGTCTCTTTTCCATTGCAAGATAGGCTAAATACTTGCCCGGTTTATCACCATGCTCATACATCCTTTGTTTTGCAAAAGTACAAAAGTACGTTCCTCCTTGGCTGTCTGTGTGAGCATGGAATTCACCTGCAGCCTAGCCACCGAGGGTCTACCACAGTATGCCCTCTCGGCTGCCTTCAACCATGTCTGGAACAAGTGTTCCTGCTCCAGCTTCTGCCGCATCCTAAGGAATTATTCCTTTGGCATAAGCCTCAGCAATTTTCCACAGAATGGATGTGTTACTGGTTGAATCTGAATTAATGGCTAAGAAAGATCTGAATTCATTACAGAAATACTCAATGTACTTACTATCCTTAAGAATAAAGGGATTCGCCACTGTTTCGAACCTGCTATATTGCCCTTAATCTTAACCAGTAAGTATGCTGCTGCATGGTCAGAATTGGTAATATTCCTAATTGTACAGAAACCACTGAATCGAAGATTGCTGCAAGGTGAGGAAGAGATCAACACTAGTGTTGTATTTCTGCGGGTTAAAGAAGAAAGTAAAATCCCTATTTATGAGGTAGATCTGCCTCCATACATCCACCAGCCCCAGTTCCACACAAAAATCCACGAATTGCTTAGATTGGAAAGATGGTGCTGGGAGCCTTTGAGCATGCTGTCCACCGTGAGTGCAAAAGACAATTGAAATCTCCTCCTACAATAAAGTGCTACGAATAAAGATTACTTAATTTGGAAAATGCATCTATAAGGAATTTAAGGCAGTGAGCTGGGGGCAATGAACATTCAAACTACTGCTTTCTTCCCCATATATCTTTAAGGGTTATTATCCTCCCGTGGGTGTCTAATACAATCTACTAATTTAAATGAAAGTTTCTTCCTCACCAGTATGGTTTCTCTCCTATACCTAGTGTTAAAAGACGAGAAATGAACCCGATCAAACCCACCTTGCTTTAATGTCAAATGTTCCTTGTCATCAAAGTGCATCTCTACAATACGACAATATCCACCCTCTCCTTTTTCTTAACTGGCGAATGGCTCCCCTTAATGTTCCAGATACACCATTTAAGCACGACATTAGCCATTACTCACTGAAACAATATTTGAAATCCAGAGAGGAAGAACTCGAATTACAAATCGCTGAGCACCAATGAAAAAAGAATCGTAGAGCTTAAAAAACATGCAAACTAAAGCTACTACAACTAACAAGCTCTCAAAACGTTCCAAAACTAAATCCATACAAAAACAAAAAAAAGATACAAAGTGCCAATGGCACTCAGGAGGGGCATTTACCCCCGTCGACTGTGGGCATTTGCACGTCACAAATCTCTGTCTTCTGCCCCATTATCAATACTGCATCCAGGACAATTAATCACAAACATCGGGCCTGAACTGTCCTTAGGTAGGCATTCAGTCATCACGATCACCTTCGTAACTCCCTCCAGCTTGAGCCGAACCCGAAACACAAACTAAGCAGGAGAAAAACGAGTAGTGATACTAATGAAGAAGTTAAAAGTATGTACTCTACCCATTCCCGACTATAATTTAACACTGCTTAATACCAGAAAGGTTCAACAAACTTTCTTTTAAAAATGAGAAACAAGTTTATCGCTTTCCATTAACGCATCCAGCCTACTTTAAAGTGTCCACAATGTTTTCACATCCTCTGGAGAGTCAGTGGATCTATTGAAAGCTCCACTAGTGCATACGGAGCACCGCTGAGTTCATTAAGTAATGCTGAATCCCAAGTTCCCTTAATCTTCTCTTGATATCATCAAAAGATTTTCTTTTCTGAATCACTGCCGCTGAAAAGACCTGGAAGAACATAATCATGGAGCCCTCTTCGGGTCTCTTCCCTGTGTTCTGGAAGCTTCCCTAAGTCTTTGTTTGTCCCTGCAACAATGTAATCGCACAAGGACAGGGTGAGGGCGTTGGTCTGAGCTTGACCTGCGCACCGTAACCCGATGAACTGTCTCACTCTTCACTCTTCAGCTTCAAAGTGAAGGAATCTCTGCAGCCAGTTCTCGCAAAAATACTCACTGACTGATCACCTTATGTCCGGTCCAGCAGACCAATGATAGGAACATTCTTCATCCTGCCCCTGTTCTCGAGGTCGTCACCTTGTTCAGTTAAGGTACGGACCTATTTTTCAAGGGTGAGGATCCGCTCCTTACAGGAATCGGTCACAGTCTCTGCCCCTGCAGTTTGGCTCTCGACCTCATCCGTTCTGTTTCCAAGGCTTTCAAGTTGTTGTTCATGTTTTTGGAGCACTGCTGAGAGTGGTTCTATCTTCCTGCTGATTTTTTCTTCAATCATGGTTTCAATCATTTCCATAACTTGGTGAACTCGGTGCCCAAGGCCTGGTGAGTAACTCGGTCCATTGAACGAGAAGAGGGTGTTACATGTGCGGCCCCAGGCATGCTGACAGCTTCTGACGGGTGCGCTGCGTGTTGGGACTTACTCAATCCTTTCCCATGTTTTGTCATTTCCACTTGACAAAATGGCATTAGTAAGGATTCTATCGCTCTTTTAGTGTTCAATTGTAAGTAAATGACTGTGGTGGGGTGGGATAGAACATTACTGTGATGCAGAGATCAGCAAAGCTGACCTTTCAGATCGTTGCCATCTTGTTTCCCCTTTAAAACTTTATCGATGTTATCATTTTGTTTAATTTCTGGATATTCTGGAGCCGTGTCATTCAGTACCACTGTCTACAGTTTCCCCAACACTGCACATTGCTGCCCACTCCTCGATAATCCTTGACTCATCTGTTATTCGTGAAACTTGCCTCAAAAATATTCAATATCTCTGCCTCGAATGGTCTGCCGGGAAGTGTTCCAAAAGTCACAAAGCCGGATTTCACTCAAGTGGGAATTCCCTTCCCCAGAAATTTGGGATGGCTGAATCTTTATATTATATAGAGGCTGGCTTTGTCTGATTTTCCACAGACAGGTGAATCAGGGATAATGGTGCATGGAGAGAAAAGTGCAGCTGGGGCCACAATGAGATGAGCCATGACCTTATTTACTGGTGGGGTAGTGTCAAAGGGCCGTTTAGCCCACTCGTGTCCCTCAGCCCTATGTTCTGATGTTCCATTCAGCCCTTTGGACCTGCTACAAAAAGGCAGATCGAAGCCACGGCGATGGTTAGGTGTAGTTTCGGAAATGCACTTGGAAATTCCAGGCTCGGTCAGCAAGTGACCCCCATCCGCTATCCATTTTTCCATGCTTCCCCACTCTCTAACTTCTGCTCTGGAATTGCTTTGAATGCAGCTCCCATATCCCATCAAGGGTTAACTCAGGCAAAGTTTCTCCTCTCCCGAATGCAACATTGTACAACACGACTTCCAGGAAAATAACCAATTACTTTCCAAAAGCAAGACATAAAAAACGAAGAAATAGGAACATGAGACGGCTATTCGGCCCCTCAAGACTGAAATTTTATTCAATAAGATCATGGCTGATATACTTCCAGGCTCAACTCCACTTTCCTACCCAATTTCCTACATCTCTCCACAACTCTCTGGGTTAGGGAATTCCAGACATTCACTACCTTCTGAGAGAATGCATCATTTTTCACCTCAGATTGAAATCGATGTTCCTTATTCGGTATCTACCACCTCGAGTTCGAGACTCAGGGAAAACACCTTCTCAGCATTTACCTTGTCAAGCCCCCTCTGTATCTTGTACATTTCAGTAATATCACCCTCATTCATTTCAACCACAATGAATAATCTCCTCACCATTTTAAATGTATTCAATAATTTTACCCTTCCATCCCAGGAAGCCGCCTCATGAACCACCCTAGTTACTTGGTGCATCAGCATGCTGACGTTACGTTTCATAGTTAGGAACACTCCAATCCCTTTGTACTACTCCTTTTTTGGGAGTCCTCTTCATTAAATAGCAGTCTGCATTTTGGTTCTCAAAGTCATCCACAAATCCGATGTATATTGCACTCAGCTCCTGCCATCAGACTATCAGTATAAATTGTAAATAACTGATGCCATCGGCCTGACATTTGTGGTAATCCAGTCGATACACCTTTATCATAAAGATCCATTAATCCTGACTCTCCGACTTCTCTGTGTTAAGCAACCATTATCCCATGCAAATATATTATTCATCATACTACAAGACTCTATCACGTTTATTTTGTGATACCTTGTGAAAACTTTCTGGAAAGCCTCATGTTGACCAGTTCCCTTTATCAAATCTGCTTGTCACTTTCTCAGGGATTACATCATGTCTTTTCGTACATCTTCCTCAATTTCTACATTCATACAGTCATATCGTGCACAAACAAACCCTTTGGTCCAACTTGTCCATGCTGACCAGGTTTTCCAGGTTTTAAACTAATCCTATCTGCTTGCACTTGGCCCATATGCCTCTAAACGTTTCCCATTCGTATGTTGGTCTTTGAAATATTGTACCTGTACTTGCATCTCCCACTGTTCCTCTGGCAGCTCATTTCATACATACATCACACTCTGTGCAAAACATGTTGCCCCTTCGTCCGTTTCAAGTTTTCCCCCTTTCACCTTAAAGCGATGCATCTGTGTTTGAACTCCTCGATCCTGCAGAAACGACCTTCGCTATTCACTCTATCCATGCCTCCTATGATATTATAAACTTCTAGAATGCCACCCCTCAACCTCGTACACTCCATCTGATACTAACTTCAAGATCAAACGTTTAACGATAAGCACTGCAAGTTTTAAAGAATATTAAAAATGACAGGTGTAGAAAACAGCCCAAACTTCATACTGTTAGTTTTGCAATATGTTACAAAACTAAGGCAGCATGAAACTCTTACAAGTGCCAATAAAAGATCAAGCACCTGAATCCCATAATGTGAAGGCAGTGATGATGTCTCCTGTGAAAACGAATAGATCTAGATCTATAAAATACCACATTGTCAACATTCTCTCTCCTGTTCTCCCTATGGCCCTGTGTGGTTGTGTCTTCTTTATCTTTTGACTCAGTTAGAGAGAACCCCTTTCCCCCATTCACACCTTAATTTAAACCCATTTTGCATCATCTTCTCGTTCACAAGTGCCAATAGCCCGTTTATCTTTTGCCACACCCTCTTTTCCAAGTCACCCATCCCCCATCTCCGGCAAGGGATTAAAAAGCCCAGTGTCCAACCCGTTTCAGTTCAGAACAAGTCACATTTGACTTGTTACGCTAACTCTGTTTCTCTGTCTCTGCAGATTCTGCCAGACCTGCTGAGGCTCTTCAGAAACGAATAAGCACAGTACAAATTTTCAATGAAACAAATAACTATGGATACTGGAAATAAATACTAAATAAATACAAAAATTGCTGAAGAAACTGCGGGCTTTGTAGGGGGCCACTGGACTCGAAGGATTAGCTCGACATTCACTACAGAAGATGCCGCCAGAACTGCTTTATTTCTTCAGCAATTTCTGTTTTTGAACAAGTTCCAATGACGTATTTGAAAGCTGCTCAAATGCCCTGTCCAATACGGAACGTCCTACACTGGGAACTGAAGTGCACACATTCATTCGCTCAGAAACTGCAAAAGGCTGGCATCACTGACACTACAGAGTTCTTAATCATGGTCAGGGAGAAAACGAGAGGGAAACACATTCAATTCAATCGCAGATGGCACGACGAGCAAGGAAAAGATTCAGATTAATATGTTAAAGGGTTTGAGTAACGTAACAAATTGGAAGCATGACACCAAGGGGAGCCCTCAGCAGAATGAGAATATGAAAATGGACGTATCACGGCATCAGAAACCAGGTGAGGTCACTGAGTACACGGATGATCGGTGACTGGGTCCCGATGTGAACTGGGGACAGTCAGGAGAATTGAATTGCAGATATTGCAGCTCAAACTGGGCTTTCACGTGATGTTGTAGACAACAGCAGCAACAGAAGCAGGATTGTATTCAAACATAATCTGTAACATTTTCTCCAGGATATTCCATCAGTCTACCATTACCATCAAGCCGAGTGATGGCTCAGTGAGGAGTGTGGGTGAACATGCCAAGGTCAGAACCATGAGTACCTAAAGCTGATGACAAACCGTTACAGCTACGGCGCTTGAGTGGATTCATTCCAAACAGCAGAACTAACATCTGAAAGAGAGGACGAAATGATCCAAAGACCAACAGATCAGATCTAAGCTCTGCAGTCCTGTTACATCCAGACATAAATGTCGGTGTACTATTAAATGTCTTACTGGAGGAGAGGCCACCAGAAATATCCCCATCCTAAATAACGGAACAGCCCTGTACATCAGTGTAAAAGACAAGGATGTAGCATCTGCACCATCCTCAGCCAGAGGTGTAGAATGGATGATCCACCTCACCCTCGCCATGATATCCACAGAATCACAGATGGCAGTGTTCAACCAATTCGCTGCATGTGACATGAAGAAACCGCTGAACACAGTAGATACGACAAAGACAATGGACCCTGACACCATTCCTGCAATAGGACTGAAGTCTTATGCTGCACAACAAGCCGTGTCCCTGGAAGCTGTTTCATTCCAGCTCCAACTCTGACAACTCTCCGGCAATGTGGAAAATTACTCAACAATGTCCAGTCCCCTAATAGGTGAATAATTACATTCTGACCATTTAACACCGCCTCAGTCCCTTCACGATAATCAAATTGGTGGGAGTTCTTTTTGACAGAGCTCTCAAGCAGTCCAGAAATAACCCGCTCAGTGTGGTTTCCGGTAGGTTTCTATGTGGAGATGGTGCTGTGGTGCTGTTGTGGAAATGTCACTGGATTACTAATCCAATACAGGATAATGCTCTGGTAGCTGGTGGAAGTTAAAAACAATTAATAAAATATCAAGATCT
>NC_057754.1:13268459-13277404 GCF_004010195.1 Chiloscyllium plagiosum | reverse complement strand
TGTAAACTTCAATCTCCTTCCCCAACGTACTTTCAGTAAGTGAATCTCCCGTGCTTTCCTGGTCTGGCCTAAAAGTGACTCCAGACACACAGACATGTGATAAACTCTTCAATGATCCCTGAACCGGCCAAGGAAGACACTCAATTGTATCACACTGCTCCAAGATCTTCAAGGAAAAAAACAGACAGAATACCCGGCACCAGCCACGATATCAGAAAAGGGAATGGGAATCACAGTCCTGTTGATCCTGCAGAGACCTCCTTCCTAACATCTGACAGCTTGTGACAACATTTACAGAGCTTTCCCACAGACTGCACAGAAACATCGCGAAAGGAGTAGGCCATTCAACACATTGAGACTTCCCCATTCTAGTTCATAGAGAAAATCTCCTCAATGCAGTTTTCCCGACACAGTGTTCATATCCATTAATATGTTTAAACACTGTGAAATATAAAATAAGAACTGTTGTAGTCCCTTCAGTCCATCAATCTTGCTCCTCGATTCAATATACAGGCAGTTCTCTGATAACGCGTGTTTATCAAACGTGATTTGACTGCAATGCGATTCGTGAATTGTGCACCTTTTTTCTATAAAGTGAATTTAAATATTTAATTAGACTGTGCTAGTGTGTGTTAGACTAACTTTATTTTTTGTTTTTTACTGATATTTTGCGGTTCGCCCATTATCCTCTTTTCCCCATAGAGCACATCATTAATATTGCATGATTTTCTGCAACACAGTGTTGCACAGGAAGACAGCTATCACGTTATTGGAGAACATTCAGTAATGATATCTGATCCTCTATCTTTATACCATACCCTGCCTCTCCCTATCCCTTTAGTTTCCAGAAATCCTTATTTATATTCAGTGCCTTGGTTTCCACAGCCTGATATGGGAGAAAATACCCTAGGCTCACCAGTCTCTGAGTGCAGACATTTATTCTCATCTCAATTCAGAGTGGCCTGTCTGTACCTAATACTGTGGCCCCTTGTTTTGATTCCCAGCCAGGGGAATTGTCACCCCTGCTTCCAATCTGTCCTGCCCTAGCAGAGTTTTATATATTTCACTGAGATCTCCACTCATTTTCCTAAAACCCATGGAATACAGGCATAGCCGCCCCAAACTCTGCTCCCACAACAAGCCCGTCATCCCAGAGATCAGTCTGGTTATCATTTACTGCTATCCCTCAATGTCAGGTTTCTCCTTTATTAGGTAAGGAGATCAAAACTGCACAAAATACTGCACAATGTTCGAGATGAGGTCTCACCAAGGCCCTGCTCAGCTGCAGTAAAACACCCTTACTCCTGGATTCAAATCCCCCTGAAATGAAGGTGAATACACGATTTATCGGCTTTTCTGTTTTCTGCTCCTGCAAAATTGCTTTCAGGACTGGTGCACAGGGAGATCCAGATCCTTTTCAATGTTACAGCTCCCCACTTCTTGGGTTTGTGTACACTGGTCAGTGTCCCAATGCCATTCCCAGTATTGACTTTTGGATTCAGATCTGAATGCACTGCACTGAACTCGGAGGGCTGCACAGAAGGAAACAAAAATGCAGCTTAAGTTCATTTATAGATCAACATTTTTCAAAAAAATCCCTTTTCAAATGATAGGCTCCCGTTCTGTTTTTCCCATCAAAGGTCACAATATCACATATCCCACTCCTCCCCTCCCCATTGCTCTCCATCTGCCACGTATTTTCCCAGATACTCCACTTGTCTCAATCACCTTGGAGCTTTTGACATCCTGCTCACCCACTCACAATCCGATATTTCAGCAAACTTGGAAATATTGAATTTGATCCACTCAATCAAATGTATGATGTGTATTGGGAATAGGTGGAGCCCAAACCCCGATCCTTGCTATATCCTCCAAGCATTCCTTTCAAAAAAAACTTATTGTTTTATTCCTACTCACTGCTTCCAACCAGCTGTCCCGTTCTAAAACCATATTAGTCCCAGTCCCAGAGGATTTGAATTTGCATAATAGTCTTGGTGCTTTGTCAAAAACCTTTCTGAAAATGCATTCATTTTGCATTGATTGCTTCTCCATAATTATGCTAAACGTCACTTTCTCAAATATGATTCCCATTTGATCAATCTCTGTTGAAAATGTCTGTGCCCATTACTTTCAGTTCCAATACTTCCTCTAAAACTGTTTGGTTGAAAATTTCATTCTATTCCCTTTTTCTCAACAGACTAATGTTCACTAGTATTGTTGGGAAGTTTTCTTTTTTGTTTTGTTTTCTTCTGTGAAGACATAACTAAAGTATTTGCTCCATAGTTCTGCCTTTTTCCCTGTCCTCAATTCTCTGGTATCAGACTGTAAGAAAGCTGCACCTTTTTTCCCCTTAATTTTGCCATTGACATATTTTCAGAAGATATTACAAGTTCAATCTTAAATCCCTTGTTAATATACTCTTCAGAAACCCATTAATTCCTATCTTCAGCTGCTCAATGATTGACCTTCCACAGCCATACAAACACAGAAACACAGACTTTGTACCATCAACAATACAGCACGGTCTACATTCGTCCCGCTTTCCAAAACAAGACCCATAGCCGTGAGTCTTATGGCATTTCAAGTGCACAGACTTGTATTTTCTAATGGTTGTGAAGTTTGTGGGCGGCACGGTGGCACAGTGGTTAGCACTGCTGCCTCACAGCGCCAGAGACCCGGGTTCAATTCCCGCCTCAGGCGACCGACTGTGTGGAGTTTGCACGTTCTCTCCGGGTGCTCCGGTTTCCTCCCACAGTCCAAAGATGTGCAGGTCAGGTGAATTGGCCATGCTAAATTGCCCGTAGTGTTAGGTAAGGGGTACATGTAGGGGTATGGGTGGGTTGTGTTTCGGCGGGGCGGTGTGGACTTGTTGGCCGAAGGGCCTGTTTCCACACTGTAAGTAATCTAATCTAATCTAATCTAATCTTACCATGACAACTCCTCTTTCAGGAAGGGCATTCCTGACCCCAACACCTTCTGGGTGAAAAACAAACCTCAATTCCCTCCAAATGTCAAACCCTTCACTTTAAAATGTGCTGCATTGTTCTTGGCCCTTTGACTAAAAAGAACAGCTGTTGTCTATCTACCCTGTCCATGTCCCTCGGAATCCTATCCATCTGAATCACGGCCCCCTCAGCCTTCCCTGCTCCAAACTAAACAACCCGAGCTTATTCAGCCTCTCTCCATAATTGATATGCTCCATCCTTGGTAACATCCTGGTGAATCTCCTCTGAGCCCCCTCCACTACAATCAGATCTTTCCTGTCATGTGGTTCCCAGAACTACACACAGTATTCCATCTTGGCCAAACCAAAGTTCCGCATAGCTCTTATAATCTATGCCTTGATGAATAAAGATTATGTTACGGTCCCTTATGCTTTCTCAAAATTGTGCATTAAGTTGTTTTGTCACATTCAGGGAAGTGTGAAAAAACACCCTCTGAGCTTCCTCGTGTGCTGCCATTCATTGAGTACTCCCTGTCCAGTTCCTTCATCCAAAGTGTATCACATCATATTTATCAAGATTACATTACATCTGCCATTGCTCTGCCCATCTGACCATTTCATCTGTATCTTCCTGCAACATAAGACCTTCCTCCTCACTGCCAACCACCCGGCAAATCTTTGTATCAAACTTAGTTGTTACACTCCCACCACTCCCGTCTATATTCACAGCTGCATCATTTATGAATACCACAAATAATAAGGTTAACGATCACACAACACCAGGTTACAGTCCAACCGGTTTATTCGGAGGCACTAACTTCGAAACATTGCTTCTTCATTAGGTGGTTGTGCGCTTTGAAAGCTCGTGCCTCTGAATAAACCTGCTGGACTATAATTTGGTGTTCTGTGATTTTTAGGTTTGTTCACCCCAGTTCAACACCAGCACCTCCGAATCACAGAACTGATCCTTGTGATACACCATTGGACATCGGTCTCGAGTCACACTAACAGCCTTCAACCACTACCCTCTGTCTCCTAACACTAAGTTGATTTGGATGCATTTGGCAAGTTAATAATGACTCGTACCTGTTCCCTTGTTATACATTTCTGCTTGACACACTTGCAGAATATCTGGAGATTTTCCTTAATCTTACCCTGCCAGCAGGTTTCTATGACCCTGTTTTAGGCAGTTCTCACCGAGTGATGAATTTCCTCAAAATTACGGTCTTAAGTGGCCAATCCCTTATCTTGCCATTATTTGCCTTGAGTTTGGATTGGGCAGCCAGGGAAACATCCTGATAATTTCCAATTTGTCATATGTTTTGTGAATTTTGTAAATTTCACTGTGACCCACCTCTCATTCGTTGAAACGCTCGAGAACATAGGCCGAGTTTCCTCATCAGACATTCTCTCCATCTGTGGGATTAATTTGGAGAACGTCCATTGCAGTTTTGTTGTGGTCAGTATATTCTTTCTCAGATTGGGTCACCAACACTGTACACAATGGATGCAGGTTTGCTCGCTAAGCAGGCAGTTCATTTCCCGACGTTTCCTTACCATACTAGGTAACATCTTCACTGGACCTCTGGCGAAGTGATGCTACACATTCCTGCTTTCTTTTAAAGGGTTTCTTTGGGTTGTTGATGTCATTTCCTGTGGCAACGCAGTCATCGACAGTGCAATTAATACTTCTGTTGCTGATTTATGTCACATTTTAATATGAAGTACGTCAGGTTTGTCAGACTCAGCAATACTCAATCCAGTTACACTTTCAAATACTACCTTGTTACTGATATAAATTGACTTTTTTCTTCAGTTGCACAAGCGTTACATGATCACTTGGTATTACTGGCTGATTTTATGGATCTTCCGCCTTGAAGACAGATACAAAACAAATGATTATTTTCTTGGCCATTTCCTTGTTCTTCACAATAAACTCTCTCCTCTCCCAATTACCAATTTCCATATTTGAACTTGCTTTTACTTTGTTTCCTTTGAAATACACATTGTAGATTAATGCAGTGTTTTTGTTCCTGTTTGTTAGCATTCATGTTCTATTTTTGATTTCCTTATCAGTTTCAGGTCCCTTGTTTCTGGGTCGTGAATTTCTGAGAGTTCTCAGGTTTCCACAATGACTGAAATTCTTCCGAAGTCATTTCCCATGATTATTACATTTTCTAATTTGTTATGTTAAACATCATTGTGTCACTTTCCCATTCTTTGGTGCTTGTATCTGAAATAAAAATATTTTGCAACATTTCTATAAATTTCCTGATATATTCAGGAACACTGCAGGAGGACAAAGAACGAATTGCCGGAGCCCTGACTGATATTTTTGCATCATCGCTGGCCAACGGGCGAAGTCACGAAGGACTGGAGGACAGCGAATGCTGTGTCCTTACTCAAGAAGGGTTACAAAGAAAAACGTGGGAACTATAGACCACGAAACGTAAAATCTGTTGTAGATAACTTACTTGAACAGGTTCTGAGAGATAAGATATACATGCATTTTGAAAGACAGGGTGTGATTAGGAGCAAGATTAGAGTGGTGCTAGAAAAGCACAGCAGGTCAAGCAGCATCCGAGGAACAGGAAGATCAATGTTTTGGGGAAAAGCCCGGCTTTGTGCATGGGAGATCATGGCTCACAAATTTGTTCGAATTCTTTGATTAAGTGACTGGCAACGTTGAGGAGGGCAGGATGGTGTATGTAGTCTTTATGGATTCCAGTAAGGCCTTCAATAAGGTTCCACATGGTACGCTGCTCTGGACGGTTAGATCGCATGAAATTGAGGAGGAGCTGCCAAATTAGATGCAAAATTGTCTTGATGGTGGGAAGCAGAGGGTAATAGTGGAAGGATGCTTGTCAGCCTGAAAGCCTGTGATTAATGGAAAGCCTCATGGGTTAGTGCTGGGTCCACTACATATTACATATATCTATGTTTTAGATGAGAATGTACAGGCATGATTTGTAAGTTTGAAGACAAAATAGGCAGCATCATGGAGAGTGAGGAAGATTATCAGAAATTTCAGAGAAAATACAGCAGTAGCCTGATCACCTGGAGAAGTGGCTGAGAAATGGCAAATGGATTTTAATATAGATCAGTGTAAGTTCTTGCATTTTAGGAAGTGAAATCAAGGTTGGAGTTGCATGGTGAATGGTTGGGTCCGAAGGAGTGTAGTGGAACAGACGGGCCTTGGAATTCATATGCATAGTTCTCTGAAAATTGATTCAGAGGTAGACAGGGCAGTGAAGAAAGCTTTTGGCACGCTGGCTTTCATCAGTGTATATCACTAAGTATGTAAATTAGGGAGTTACGTTACAATTATAAAGGATGCTGGTGAGGCCATACTGGGAGCGTTATGGTCAGCTGTGTTCACTTTGCTATGGGAAGGATGGTATTAAACTGGAAAGAGTGCAGAAGAAATTTACAAGAATGTTGCCAAGGACTCAATGTTCTGAGTTATTGGGAGAGGTTGGACAAGCTAGAACTTTTTACTTTAGATGTATGAGGCTGAGGGGGAATCTGAGAGAAGTGTATAAGGTCATGGAAAGGACGGACAGAGTGAATGCACTCTGTTTTTTTTTTCCAGGGTTAGGCAATCACGGACAAGAGGAAATCAGTTTAAGGTCAGAGGGGGAACAATAAAAGGGAACCTGAGGACCAACTGCTTTTCACACAGGGGTGATATGCATAAGGAATGATGTGCCAGCGGAAGTGGTTGAAGCGGGAACATTCACAACATTTAAAAGGCATTGGTACAAATACATGGACAGGAAAGGATTAGAAAGATACAGGACAACGGCAGGGAAATGGGGTTAGCGTGGATGGACATTTTGGTCGGAATGGACGTGTTTGGGCCGAAGGGCCTGTCTCCGTGTTGTCTGACTCTATGACTCCAACAAATATTGCTTGGCTCCCACTATATGTTATATTGTACTTTCCCAATTCACTGGAGTGAACTTGACCCTCTAGCCTCCAGGCGACCATGATGTTTAACCAGAACGTTCAAGCATTCTATATTCATGCAGACACCATGTAAAATGCACCTTATTAACGTCTCTATTCTTTCAAAACTGATTCAGAGCAAGGTTATTAATTCTTCCTTCTGATTACACAACACCAAACCCAAATTAAACTGCTCTATAGTTTGCTTCACAACATACTCTTCAACCCACCTCACATACACGTGCAGAATTTATTTTGCACAGCATAAACAGACACTGAGTTAATACAGTTTAGATGCAACTTGAGAATATCCAATAAAACTGCAGTATCCATGATACTTGCATATCTAATTTCCAGAGCATATGATGCTCAGATTTTCTGCAACCGATATAGAACACACCAATATTTGCTGCGCCTTGCTATTTGTGAGTTCTACATAAACTGATTATGTGGAATCTGAGGGACAGGTCTGTGTCATTATTAGTGATAGACTTGGACAGGACATTCGGGGAGGCTCATCTCGACGCTGAGATGATCTGAAGATATCTCCATCAGTACAGGACAAGCATCAATATCCTCCCCACTCTGTCAGGATAATGGTCACCGAATTCTCTCTGCTCCGTCACCCTCTCTGTATATCTGTTATAGCACCTACCCCCAGAAAATTCTCATGCTCTATCTCCAAATAAGGCTCAGGCACTACCACTCTCACTATTGAATTCAGCAACTTCCTTCCCACACTTTCTCTGTCACCTACGCAATACGCCCACACATTAATAATATAATATGGATTCAAAACTGTCGACTGCCTTATTCTGGACGCCTCACAATTCCTCCCAGATCCACCTCCACCAGCACTAACAGCAAGGACATCCACTCCTGCCCTCACTCCTTCCATCCCTTTCTTCTATTCCAAGAGAAACAGCCTGGAATAGGACAGAAATGGCCAAGCCGGGTGGTGGAGTACCCAATATCCATTCCCTCACCCCTCCCCCACATCCGCCATGTCGGGAGGAACCTAATACAAGATGAAGCGGACTGGGATGCCTCGCGTGAAATTTTTGAAACATCCATGTCCCACTGACCGATTAAGGAGCAGTGCTCAGTGAAATGCAATTCTCACGACAGTCCCTTAACTCCCACCACCACCACCCCCCCCCCCCCCCCAAATACAGTTACCTCACTGCACAGAGATGGAGACACAGAAATACACAGTATCATTGGTATCACCCCAATATACGAACAACACAATACATACAAGGGAATAGGCATACACACACGTAAGAACACACGCAGACATATAGAGTCACACACAAATAGACACAAACATAGATGGAAACACACAGGCTGATACACAGAAAGACAAACGTAGATGCACAAATACACAGATGACAAGCAGATGGACAAACATACGCACATGTAGACACAGACACAAATTGATAAGTTTTTTGTTTTATAACGGGATCAAGAATTCTTGGGGGAAGGCAGGAGAATGAGGTTGAGGAACATATAAGAAATTATTGAATGGCATATCAGAATCGATGGGCCGAATGACCTAATTCTACTCCTTTTTTTCATGTGGTGCTATGCTAACAGGTATTCTCTTCTTGAGACAGCAGCAGAGGCTGGGTTTGAAACATATTCAATTGGAAAGGTTCAGTGGGAATGTGGGACAGGTTTGGAGCCCGGAATGGTTTATGTTTATTCATAATTATTCTGTCCTTATATCTGCAAAGAGGTGGTGATTTGAAGTTCAGTTAACAAAGTTTTAAAATAACAGGTCCCACCAAGAAATAAGGACGTACCTTTCACTTTAGTGTTGTGCTACCTGTGGTGTCCTCATCCTCAGGGAGCAGTTAAGACTCGTGTATAGAGTCATAGAGATGTACAGCATGGAAACAGACCTTTCAGGCCAACCCGTCCATGCCGACCTGATATCTCAACCCAATCTAGTCCCCCCTGCCGGAAACTGGCCCATATACCTCCTAACCCTTCCAATTCATATACCCATCCCAAATGCCTCTCAAATGTTGCAATTGTACCAGCCTCCACC